>NW_015113168.1:278430-320183 GCF_001443285.1 Poecilia latipinna | reverse complement strand
CTGAATTGACTTAAAACGTTTCATTTTCTAAACAGAGAGAGAAATGTACTGAATTTACAAATGTATTTGATAACTCTGCACCAGTACAGCACAAGTAAATACGCCAATAACTTACCAATAACACACTTTTTCAAACATGTAAAATAAACACAACTTTCATTTGTTCCATCTGTGAAATTTTGAGTATAACGGTCAATATAAAAATAAATAATAAATAAACTGATACTAAAAAAAAACAACAGGCTGAATTCCTTGGTGAGAAATGTAAAACAAATTGCAACAAACCTTCTTTTGAATGGATTTAGAAAGTCCAATTAGGAATTCTAAATATAATTTAAAATAAATAATAATAAAAGTATGATGTCGCTCACAGCACGTAGCATAGAATTAGACTGAATAGATCTGCTCTTATGGATGGGAAACATTATGACCGATTCCTGAACTAGAATTTTTTATTTATCGATCCAGATATTAATATCAGATCGGTGCGTCTCTAATTTATATGTACATGCACTAACAATTTAAATATCTCCTGAAAGTTGCCATTTTGAGCAACTCTGTTGTCGCTGTAGATTCTGCTTTCTTCCGTAAGTCTTGTACAGATTTTACTGCAGAGTCACAAAACCAGGCTTTCAGGCTCCACACCAGCAAAGAGCTCTGATCGTCATAAGTTTTGTTACCCAGACGATCTTAATCCATAACCCATCCGTTAACTCCCTACCTCAGAGGCCTCCGCTGAAATCCCTCCTCCTGTGCCACATGGCCACTGGTAATGAATGCCGGTTGTAAACCTGACTGGAAGTTTCTCCACATTTTATTATTAGATTCTTCAATCATTTGATGCGGGGCTACTAGCCATGCTGAGGGGGCTTACCACCCGTCTGTAGGAGGGGGACTTAGAAGGCGTGAGACTCTGAAAAGACTCTGAAAGCCCTTTAAGCATAAATTTGTTCTGTAAAAGTCTCTTGTTTTCATGTGCAAGATTATCGACTATTTAATGAAACATGTAAATCTACCTTTACAATGATGCCGGACTAAAGCTTGCTTTGGTCCTTATGAGATGTGGCTCCTTAGGTGTAGGCTAGATTCCATAAAACGTAACAGGATGTACAGAATATTGGATTTAAATCAGAGAGAGATGTATGGTGTTCATTCCTGCTGCTATCACATCTGGGATCCTTTCCGAGACATGAATGCTTTTCGGTTATGGATAATTGTTCCTGTAGCGCTCTTTAAGCAAGACGGAGGCAAAGGCCAAGTAAACAAGAAATTACTTGGATTCTTTACAACCTCTGAAAGTTTATCTACAAAAACAATTTGAAACTGTTTTTTCTATACATTTAGTGCCATGAATGCAAAGGATACCTGGCTAGCAACAAGAAAAGACCCAAATATGTGGTGTGGATTTATGGTTAGCCTCCACAAACAATACTTTGTAATAATTTTTTGTCATTTTGAGGTAATGCCTAGTTCACACAGAAAGACTTTTATGCTGTTTTTTGTCCTGATTTTTCCTTCTGGAAATCTTCACCCTGATTGGCTCTTAAGATAAACTTAAGAAACATTCCTGTCTTGTGTTGTGTTGAAAGTGATCTTGTTCGTTCAGAAGGACGTGGAGATTGGTCCGATCTAAAATATTCAACTTGTTTGATTGTCTTGGCCTGATTTGACATCGTGTGTATTGTTCCCCGAGGACAAACCAACGGGTTTGGCAAATCAGAAACCGAGGTGAGGGAAACATGGAGGAGAATCCAAAACACACTGAAGATAAAACAACTGCCACAGTGCACCATAAAGTCCTTTGGAAATGTCTATGAACTGTAATCTGATCTCACGTTTGGTCTCTGCTCGACACAACACACCGTACGACCAAACCTGTTCTAACTAAGAGGGTTTTTTATCGTCATCTGTGGTGTCTCTCAGGTTTTGAAAAGCGGGCGACAATTTTAAAATCTTGCTGTGTGAACCAGACGTAAGTGGCTACATCTTTGATGGATGCAGAACACTGATAGGATGACGCAGCAGAACATGGAGCACAGGAGTTTGTGAAAAGGTAGCGCAAGAACAGACTCAAGAAAAGATGCAAGAAAAAACATAAGAATACGAAAGGGAACTATGGCACGCATACACACACTCACACCAGACACACACACGCACACACACACACACACACACACACACACACACACACACACACACACACACACACACACACACACGAGGTAATCATGGCACAAGGAACAACTGTGATTAATTCCTGAAGGAGGAAACAAGTGAACCAAAGCGTAAGGGCTTAACGTGACAGGAAACAATCTGATCCAAAATATCAAAAGACTTTGATATATGTCCCACAGAAAAAGAAGCTAAAAGACCAGAGCTAAGCTAAAGTAAAGAAAACAAGGCAGCGAGCAAAACCATTTCTTCACAAAAAACTCAACTCATGTCTTGACACAGATTCTCAGTTGGATACAGGTCTGGATTCTAAAATATAAAATGACCACAGATCAGACGCATCTGTTTGTGGCTCTTTCACATTTTTGTCGCACAGCCCCATCTGCTGGTAGACAACATGTAAGGCCCTTTAGCTGGACCACAGTCTCTTAGACCAATTGTCTTGGATGAAGCTCTATAACTTCATTGAGGAGTTATACAGAACATGTAGTAATGTAAAAGATGATAATGTTAACCAGTTAACTTGCTAATAATATCTGAGAAGCATCCATAACAGGGCTGCCTGTCAGGTCAGTAGAACATGTTGAGTTTTATAACCCTAATGTTTTTATACTGCACTATTTCTTGATGTCTACAGTCTACAAACTGTAACCTTCGTTTCAGACATGATCAGCATTTTTGGACACATGACTACATGGGAGAGTTGGATTTGTGATACACTGTCTTACTTCTTAAGGCCAGCAGAGAGCAGTGTCCCTTCAACTTTGTCTGCAAGGTTGCATAAGGTTCCTTTCAGATGGGAGGAGATAGGTAAACTGTGAAGCCAAAGACCCTCAGAAAATCTGAAAATAAACCCTTTTCTCTCGTATTTAAATGATAAGCCCCTTGTTGAATTATCCTAAAAGATAACTGCAAAGTAAACACTAAAAGTGTCTTTAAACAGCAGTCTCTTCAACAGGATTTAGACAGTTTATAAATAGTATGAAGAGTACTGCTAATTTCCTAACTAATATACCAGATTCTATATTAGGCTTTGGGGATTGACAGACATGAGGAGAATTTTGATAGCTGAACCATCCAGTGTAGTCTCATTGGTAACAATGTTTTGATAGATCCATAAAGCTGAGGCAAAACAGTACCGGAAAACCACACTGGACAAACAAGCATCAGATGACACCAACTGTCTTTGGGTTATGGATCTAGAAGCTTACAACAAGATGTATCAGTGGCAATTACCCTAGAGCACATCCGAGAAAAAGTGTGTAAACTTGGACCCCATCAAGCCCTAGAAAATAGTAAATCTTCTCATTGAAATGTAAATAAATTAGGATAGTCAATGTTAACATGTTAGCTTGTGGTTAATCTAAAAAGTTTCAGGCGTTAATATTAATAATGTTACCTATTTTGAGCTAAAAGCCTCTCCTCCGCGGAGGGTTACTTAGTTCAAAGCAGCACGTTACACTGTTTTATGCAGTGGTGCAATGCAGAGATGCAAACGCGACTCGCGAGTTAAAATATGAAAGAGTAAAATTAGACTTGATGAGCTCAATGGCAATTTCGCTTAAACAAAAACACCGCGGTTAGTGCATCGCGGTTTCCAGAGTCTGTAAACCGCGATGCGGCCGTCCCGAGTTCGAATCCCGTCTTTTGCTCCTTTGCCGCATGTCTTTCCTAGCTTCTCTCTGCTCACGCCCTGTTAGTCAGATTACTGTGAAATAAATGCAAATTTACACAAAAAAAATGAAAGAAGAAAGGAAAAACCGTGATGGATGTCTGGATAAAACCAAGGGAACCTACTTTTTGGAATTATCTAAACACATCCCCGTTTTTGTAAAAATCGTTTGAAGTAAAAGTACTTCTTTTAAACGTTCCTAAATATGAAAACCTAGAAAACTAAGATGTTTGGTTTGAGATAATAAAACATTTTGAAAATGTGCATTTTTACGTTTCAAGCATATTGACTAATCGTGATTAATCATATCATTAGAATATGATAAATCATGATTAAATTTTTAACTGATTGATAGCACTAAAATAAATACAAATTATTATGTAGTGCATTTTCTGATTATGTAGGTTCTACTGTGTATATCCATAATAATAATAATAATAAACAGTGATAGAGTAATAGCCATTTGTACGTAAGCAAAGTAAGAAAATTAGTCACCATTACCACTGTAAGCAGTCTTTAATAGGTAAATGTGAACATAAATACAAAAAAATATGTAAACAGCTTACAGCTTATATTAAATCTTTTAACATGTCAAATGATCAGAACATAAAACATTCAGCATCCACCTTTGATTTAGAGCCAAAGTGTGCGTTATACCAGTTGTACATTAACTGTAAATTCACCAGGAGCAGAGAAAGCAATGAGAAACATTCATCACTGTCCATGTCTTACACGCTCGTCATAAAGGAGAGTTTCATGTCCATTTCAAATCAAAATCTCAAGACCATATTTCTAAGAACACGGTTCTTAGAAAAGAAAAGAAAAAAAATCTTCAACACCTTGCAGGAATAGGCTGGATTACAGATCCAATCTAATCAATTGTCCCTCGCCCTGAGGCCACTTCGCCCGCTGAACTTCAGGAAATCCTTTCTCAATCATTACCTGCTGACAGACGGGCCAGCATCGGAGAAAATGTCCTTTACACAAGACATGAAACTCTAACTGCCATCAAATAAAGGCATTTGTAGCCGTATCTGCCACATCAGTGTCCATAATGTGATATATGTTACATAAAACACATCGACCTGAATGAAACTACATGAATCAATGAAATAGCCCTGCCTCGTTTGTCTGTGAGGTGAGTATGTGCGAGTGTGCTTGTGCAATCACATTTTTATGCATTTACACACAAATATGCATATTGAAGCAACCTTGGCATTATAAAGAGATTTAAATACTTACATTCTTAACCTTGGCTTAATCTTTTCCAGATCCTGCAGGACAGAAACTCTGCCAATGAGAAAGACAGTCTGTCCATTCAGTCCTACAAAACGACCAGGTTATGATCTTAACTTATTGAAAAATTATGTAACACAAAGCATCAAACAACGAACAAGCATATGGAAATCCCTTAAAAGTAATTAGAGATCACAGATATTTATATGCACTGTATAAATAAGACACATAACCATTTAGTTCCTGGTCATTGTCATCAGACAATGAATTGCATTAAATGTTTCCTTTTTGTGCTAAAATATATCTCTTAAAAACAGTAGAGATAAACTTAGAAAAGATTGTTTGAATGAATCAATGTTATGAGAATTGTTTGTGTTTTTATCACATTTAGTTTTGTTCTATTTTTCTTGTTTTTATTCATCATGTAACCTCATGACTTGTTTAAATTCTCGAATTTGTTAACACTTTTGGTTAGTATATTCTATAATGTGGTTCATTCAATGGAATTAAATTAAAAAATACTTTATTAATCCTTAAGGGAAATAATGTTTTTGTAACTCATATTGCTCAAGATTCTTAAAGAATTGCTATGTCTTCTTTTTCACTCTTAATGTGTCAGTTTGAGTTTACCAATTTGTAATTTCAAGTTTGATGTCCTGAGATTTATATTAAAAAATACATATTTATTCCTAATTTCATGTACACTTTTGCTTCATTTCCTGTGGATTTGTTGTGAATTGCTGCATTAATCCCCTCTGCCAGAAGACTGAAAACTTGTCATCTGGCCTTTTTTAGAATACTTCAAAACATTCGGCCAAATCAACACAAAAGTGGTTCTCAAGACATAAAAATAACCTTCGTCCATGCCATTCCAGCCCTGAGCCCTAAATCTGTGGGGTGAGCTGGAGAGAACATTGCCGCTCTGCTGTTAGCTTACAAAGTGGTGGTGGAGTGCCGAGCCGTGAGCGTGCGCAGGCGGTGAGGGTGTGTGTGAGAGCGTTTGTGTATGAGGCTGTGAACAGCCAGTCTGTACCTGGCAGACATCAGGTTATAAAGTAACGGATTGACAGCGGCGCTGAGGTAGAAGAGGACAGAAGACACGAGATTAAAATACTGAGACAGATAGTACAGAAAATACATGTGAGTGTCAGGGTGAGAGTGTGTGTTGTTTAAGAGAGCGTTGTGTGCAACGTCAACATAAAGGTCGGGGGGTGTCGTGGTGTACGCGTTCATGGTGGTGGTAAGACGGCCGGGACTTTGTTTGACCTGTTGGGGGCTCCCAGTAACCGCAGTCCTGTTTGCTACTTCATAGGTTGTACTGTTGTGAAACTGTCTTTTTGTCCTAATTTTCTCGAGAGCGCTGGTGTTCGCGTCAATGTGGGAGGTTGCGTTCATGTAGGCATCCTGTCTCTCAACGCTGGAGCCGAGAGAAAGGGATAAAATAGTCCGGCCGACGTGGAAGGGAAGCCAGCAGAGCACAAATGCCAAGACGATCACTCCTGGTGGAGGTAAAGACGGAGAGGAGAGAGAATTTAAGAGAGTGACGTGATCGTAAAGTAAAACCTGCACAGACATACTAAACTTTTTACAGAATTTCAAGCAGCTACTTCTTCAGAAAAAAAAAAAGTTATCCTTTGTACACATTTTAGTTGTTGGCATCAACAAGTAAAATATGTGCATAAAAGTAGCACTGAGACAAGTTATAAACAACTTGTTAGCATTGTGACAGGCTAACAAGTTGCTAGCTCTTATAGACTGACCTTGAATTAACATTTCCTTCCAATGGTTGTGTGAAACCAAAACTAGAGAGCTATTGTCAGCATTTAATGTACAGGACGAGATTTGATCATCTGTACTTCAAAATACAAGATGAAAGAGTAAAACTCATCGTTGAGTTGTTGCCCATTTCTGGCGATTGAGTTAAGAAACAGAGATTTTCAATCAGGCTGGCCAGAAACACTCACTTATAAGAAATTATTAAAGAAATCAACACTACTCAGGAGTACATTACGGAGTGTGGCAGGGTTTGGAGAAATCGGTTAAAAAGAAAGTACAATGACAGACAAACAGAATTTAAAAAATCACTGTAAGTATACTGCAACTTGCTAACTGTTAGCTGCTAGCAACACCAAAATTAGCATCTACTTCAAAGTTTCATAGTGTGTTCGACGGGGTAAACATCCCTGCAGTTTGACAGTGGAGTTCGAGTTTCATTGGAGCTATGAAACTCCAATGTAGATGCTAACTTTAGTGTTGCTAGCTTGAGCAACCAGTCAGAACAGCTTTACTGGATACTGTGGAGTCGACCCGGAACCCCTTCACTGACGAGGGTGAAGAGGAGCCAGAGATTCTGAGCGTTCAGAGACTCTGAGCGTTCAGAGACATTCAGAAGTCTGAATGACTACAGACTGCCAATTCAGCCTCATGAATGAAGTTTTCATTGTGATGCTTTATCTATGACCAAAGACAATGTTTCACCAACTCAAGACAATTGACTTTGCTTCTCACTTGTCTTCATACATTTCTCTCACTCATAATGGACTCTTGAGCTTTACACAGTTTGAAGCTTCATGGCAAGGCCCTCACCTAACATCTTCACTGTGCTTCGGTGACTCTGGTCTCTTCTGCTGCTCTTTGGGCGAAGCCACAATGTCCGTCCAATGAGAGTGTACACCAGGCCGAGGATGCAAAGGGGAACCAGGAAGTACAAGTTGGAGAGAATCATCATGGCGGACAAGAGACCTGAGGAGATGGCATAGTGTGTACAGCGGCACTCCCTCCTGTCGATCTCTCCGCCACGGCTTGCATCGGCTCTCTCCTCTCCTCCTCCCCCCTCATCTTCTTTCTTTTTGTTTTGCTGATCTTTCTCAAATTCCATCTTCCCTTTCTCCTCATTTAGCTCCTCAGCTTCTTCTGATTTATCTTTAATGTCCCTTTGTTTCCATTCGGTTCCCTCTCTTGATCTGCTGTTTTTGTCATCAAGCCATATAAAGTCTGTGAGGTCTTCACCCCATTCTACTTCCTCCTTCTCTCCCCACTTTATTTCCTCCAACCGTGGATCCAGCAAAGCCATGACTGCGCCTCCTCTCTCCGCTCTGCTCATCATTATCCCTCCCTGCTCTCCCTCTCCGCCCAGCCGGCCCCCATCCTCTCTCCACTGGTTGAGCCCAAACTCCTCTCCCCCGACGTCCTCCACTCCGACCATAATCAAGACGGGCGACGCGCTGACAGCCGCACCCAGCCACAGGCAGCCGATGATGACCCTGGTTCTGCGGCGTGTCACGACGGTCTTGGCTGTGATCGGCCAGCACACCGCCACGTACCGCTCCAGGGAGAGGAAGGTGATGTGGAGGATGGTGCAGAAGGTGCAGCACTCTGAGAGGAACATAGTCAGCTTACAGGCAAGGTCTCCCAGGGGCCATGGTCTGGGTCTCCAGAGCTGGCGGAGACAGAAGGACAAGTTTGATTAGCCAACACATTGATGGATATGTGGAAGTGGAAGGCAAAGAAGAAGATAATAAGGAAAAAAAGATGGCATACAATTGCCTTCCACCTAGGTTTCTCTGATATAATTAAATTCAGTTTACATATACAGCCTAAATTCACAACAATGTCGTCTCAAGATGCTCGTCATTGACTTTACAGTCAGAATGTGCTGTAGTGGCAGCAGACAGGAAGACTTCCCTTCAGCAGGAGGAAACTCCCAGCGGAACCTGGCTCAGTGGAAGCGGACATCAGGGAGGTCAAACCCTGAAAAGGTTCGATTAGTTACCTTCAGAGCTAGCTTGGTAAAAAACCAGCCCCTTGTTCAACGCTTGGTCTGGACAGCAAGTATTGAAAATTGACCTTCAGGGATGCTCTCTATTCAATCTATCAGGGGACTACGCACAAACATTAGTCTGTAGACGTACAAGCATTAATGTAAATGCGGAAAAATTTGGGAAAAAATTTGTTCTAGTTTACAATTTTGCATTACTTCAGTTTGTCTATGAGGCAATGTATTTATTAAATCAAAAATAGACTTTAAAGCCTAAAGGTTTAATGGGTATGAACATTTTTGCAACAGTTTTGTGATTATTTCACTGGTACAGAAGAAATAGAGTGATTTAAGACCACTGTGAGTGTAGCACAACACTTGAAAGAAAGAAAACCTAATTCTGAAGGATTCTCCCTGAGGGGACAGCAGCAATAACTTGTTTAACCAATCATCACTGGTAACACTGAGATTTACAACATGGTCTGTTCCTTTCTCTCAAACAGGAAGGATGCTCCTTAAGAAAAAAAGAAAATCAACATTTCATGGCGTGATTGTGGCTGCATGTAGACAGAACTGAGTTCACCCTGAGTGTACCTTATACAGATCCAGAGGGAGCAGAAGGAGAATCAGCAGGTCGCTGACCGCCATGCTGCTCAGGTACAGGTACGTGGAGCTCCTCATGTGTGGACGAAGCCACACCACCAGTATGGTTAAGATGTTCCCAAGAAGGCCGAATAACATCAGTGGAATATAAACCATCGTCACGCAAACTGGAACAAAAAAACTGATTGAAGTGTTTTAGAAGAACTTTCCTTTTTGTAGTTCTGAATGTTCAGATTGGGTTTTTAGCCGAGACTTTTGAGAAAAAAACCCAACAAAAAACAAACAATAAACCAACAAATGATGAGCAAACAAGCTTTAAGTGATGTTACAGCATTAAAATGGGTCAAATTTTAAATCCAACAATAAATAAATGATAAATAAAGCAACAATATCTCCTTAAGAACTACAAAATTACAACGATTTTCAAAGTTTGCATATATTTCTTTAAATGATTGTCAGACTTTGCATAGTGATAATATATTTGTAAAAAAAAAAATATTGAAATACATGTCCTTAGGTTTATAAAAAAAGATTTTAATCTAAAATTCTATGACATTATTTAGATTGAATAAGATCTTAAAAGTTCACTTTAGTCTTAGTCCTTCTCAGACTAGCCATTAGCTTTAGCCTAATGGACCGTCCAGGATTTAAACAAATTGACGATTCGAAAAAGAAAAAATAAACAACAATGGAAACCGTTTGAGAATATTGTGACTGGCTAATCAATGTTTTCCTAGAGTCTGGATTATGTTTGATATTTTGTGGTTTGTAATCTAAAAGACAAAAGAAAGAAAGTTGCCTGGTTGCTTGATTCTTTCTGTTTGACGTCATTGGGGTGTCTATTCATCTGAATTTATCTCTGGAAGCACAGAGGAGCCCTTTGTCACTTTTAAATATTTCATGTGGCAGGATTTTTGGTAGAAAAGAAAATATTACATGAAGATGTTAAGAGAGACAGAAAGAATACAGATGATTTGTTGTCACTGGGAGAAAACAGCTGCTAGCAAACCATTAACCGCTAACAATGCTAATGCTGCCATCTGCTCCAAGCAATTGGCTCTAAACTAAATGATTATTTCACTGTTTTGTTAGTGAGTCAGCATTTCCTTTTCTCCAATTTAGAATCTAAAATACTTGGACTCAACGTGAACTGGATTGTCCTAGAATGAGCAGGGGTGATTAAAAACACAGTTTTATATTTGTGAAAAATGTATTTTTGAAAAAAATTAAATAAATAAAAAAATAAATACCAAGAGAATTTCCACAAAAAAAAGAAGAAAGAAAATTAAAAACTAGAACAACCAAAGATTGTTCAGTGTATGGAAACAGCAACATTAATGTTAGTTACATTGAATACTGATTACAAATTCGTTAAAACACAGTTTTACTATTTGTGAAATCTTCACTCTCTGAAAACTGAAAACAAGCTGATTTCCCTCAAAATATGTTCAAATCTCCTCTTATTCTCATTAATCTTTCTTGCGTCTACAATCAGATGACTGAGTAAAGACTGGAATGACAGTGGATTGTCTGAATTGCCTAAAAATCATTTAGCAAAAATTGACATTTTCTTTGAAAATAGCAATCAGTTCCTCTATGTCCAAAGTAGACGGTGAAATGCAACAATGACAACAAACTGAAAATCTAGCTAGCTGAATTTGTTGAGGGACAAATTCAGACTTTTCAAAGTATAATAAGTATCTATCTTTTCTGTAATCCATTCTAATTGTGCTCAGAAGTGAAAATAATCACAATGTGTTTCATAGCAGTTTGCATTGTTTCGAATTTTGACCTAAAGCCTGTCAGCGGCCATCTTGATTTGGCTCTATCATCTATGGTAGAGTCCTCAAATTTAGTTCAAATTTCTAGAACACATAAAACTTTTTGCTTGTTTGTTTGTTTGTTTTTTCTACCTACCTAACTCAATCAGTCCAAACATGGGTTCCTCCCAGTAGCAGTCCTGGGTTTTGCATTCCTCCTGGAGTCTTGATGCTAAGCTGCAGTTTTTGCCTTCACAGCCACTGCTCATGTCTTCCAAGTCTGTCAGATCCATGCTGATGTGCAGGCAGGGTTGGATTGACAGAAGGAGGCAGAGGGGAGCAGTATGTCCCCCAGGATACGGGCAGCAGAGGTGACGCACAGCAATGGATTTCCTATGACACTCGATGGCCACCAGCAATGAGGAGGAAGAGCTAAAGGCAGGGAGAAACCCCCCACCCCCACCAAAACTCATTTACTTCATATCGCCTGGTACTGTAATGCATTCAAAACATGAAATAAGTGAGCAAATGGAGGAAATAGCGTGTGACATTTTACATTTAAGCATAAAACTTAAAATTACACATAAAGGAGAAAAGGTTTTTGTTCAATATTTTTAGGTGAATCTAAATACAAATACATATTTAAATATTAAATGTAATATACTCACTGACTGAGAAGAGCTTCAGCAGAGAAAGGGGTGAGCTGACTGTGACCGCATAAATTTAAATCATTAATAACTAATCTAATTTTTAACATAAATAACAATGAGAGAAAATCAAGTTGGAAATTAACATCAGTCCAGCACCTTCTACTCTTAAACATTAAACAAAATATAATAAATAACCCTAAAAACAGAGCAATAGCTCCCAATGAACAGCTGACAGCAGTTTACTGTTGTAAAATAAATGGACAACATTTTAGCTAATGTTGTCCAATCATGTATAATTTTGCCAAAATATGGCAAAACTATACATGAAGCACTGTATTTAATTCAATTTGTCTAAAATATGTCTTCAAATATAATACTTGTAAAAAGAACAGAGAGCTGATCGTGATCATACCACAGTTACAAACGGCAACAGAAGAAGGGGACGAGCTGTCGGTTACTGGTTGCTATGGTAACCACCAACTGTCAAAAGAAGTGTGCCAATAAATGTCAGGACAGGAGAAATAAACTAATTTTATATATATCTATAAAAGTAATTTTAACTAATGCATTTACTAAAATTACTGAAAGATTTAATAATGTATTTACTCAAATGTGCTGTGCATACTCACTTTTATGAGATACATTTCAATATGTATGTTCAATTTTCATCATTTATATTACCGAACTTTTATTATTAGATATCATCATCATCATTAAAATTATTATTATTATTTAAAAAATATATCCTAATTCAAATTGGAAATATTTTTATGAAAATAATCCTGTTTTCTACGTCATTTTAAAGCATTATTCAGAGCGGGCAGACGAGGGCGCTGTTTCAACAAAACAAACTCGCTTCTACTGTCCGTGCTGTAGAAGAAGATCTACTTGCGACTCAAAATGGCTTTGAGAGCTGCTCTGAGAGGTAAGAGTGTCTTAACAGGTTTGGCTTTTATCACCGTTTGTGTGCTGTTATGATATAAGTGTTACTATTCATTGTTATTTACTTCTTGACCACCTGTCCGTTATGACCTCTCTGTTAGCTGCTGCTTGCTTTGCTGTTTGACATAGAAAGTGGAGCAAAGGTCACAGCGTACTGTCGCGTTCTGTGTTGTGAGCTTTATTATTTAGATATTCACGCGACAAAAATAGTAAAATCTCGTTACTTTTATGCATTTTCATTGGCATGTTTGTATGAATACTTACACTTTTCATGCTAAACGAAATAGCTTCCAAATGTACAATAATATGCCTGTATTTCGTACATTTTTAGAGTAATTTCTTGACTTAATTCACTGACGTATTGAAGAACTTTCCCTCGTAATATGTTGTTTTTTAAGCTGGACAGTTAACTTGGCACAGATTGGACTTGTCCTGTGTCTTCAGACACGGTGAGACGGCTTGTTTTTGTGTTTTTTCTGAAGGTCTCCTCTCCTGCAGCAGTCATGGCAGGTTATGTGCGTCCTCCATTTCCTTCAGTCAAAGGAACAACTCCAGCTCAGCCCACCTCAAGGTGGATCATGACCAAACTACAGGTGCGACTTGTGGTTTTATTGCCACCCATTTTCCTCCAATACCTTCTGTCCCGGGGTTTGGACAGAAGAAGACAGAAGACTGTTTTTGTCCCAAGTTTACCAACTTAAACAAAACATTTTAACATTTTCCAGACAAAAAAAAATGTTCATACCCGACTACTCTTTTTAATGTTTTGGCATGTAACAAACTCAAACTTTCTTTTCTCCTTTAATGTTTTTGGTTCAATTGTAAAGGCAACAATGAATTATGATTATTGACTCTTTTTTTTTCTTTTTCTTTAGTTTTTTTTTTTTGGTGCATAAAATCTTAAAAGTGTGGCATGGATGTGAGACTAAAGTTTATTTACTAAATAAATGTAAGATTAATTGGGAAGCTTCTTTGAACTATGAGTGGACTGTTATCATTATTGTTACCAGGGGAACATATTATAAGACTTATCACTTATTGTGGTAAATTATAAATGTGATGATTTTGGACCTCAAGAGGCCAAATTTAAAAAAAAAATAAATACATTATGTTCTGTTCAGCAGACTGGAGTGGTGAAATAACATTTTATTTTTATAGCAACTTCTTTTAGTCTTGCCACATATTCTCAATGGTATTAATAAGGTCAACCCTTATTAATCCTGTTGATTAATAAGGATTAATCCTGGACAAAATCTAATAAATGTGAATGTGGGATTGCAATGAAACACGGTCTCCATGTTTGGAGTGTTCATGCTGAAGTCCAGCATCTCTTCTTCTCTGTGTTCAGGCGTGGCCGTGATGCACATGCAGAGTCCTCCGGTCAACAGCCTCAGTCTAGACTTCCTCACAGAGATCTGCATCACCTTGGAGAAGCTGGAGATGGACAAAGGCTGCCGAGGCCTCATCATCACCTCGGTACCGTCTGCTTATGTAGCCACCATGCAGATCAGTGTGGTGGTGATAAATAGTTCTGTGAACGTGAGTGTTTGTGGCTCTGCTGAATCCAGAGCCAGCCCAAGGTGTTCTCCGCCGGCCTGGATATCCTGGAGATGTACGGGAAGAGCCCGGAGCGCTGCGGAGAGTTCTGGAAGGCCGTGCAGGAGATGTGGCTGAAGCTTTACGGCTCCAACATGGTCACCATAGCAGCCATCAACGTACGTAAAAAACAAAGCATGGATTCATGTTTCAAATTGAATAAACGTGACACGTCATTTCCATTTGTCATTCAGATCGGAGTAGAGCATCAGGATCCTGTTCACACACTGATAGATCAAAGCAGAAATCATTATAAATTATTGTTTTGACTCGAAAATCAATTTTGACTCGAATCGCAGCCACAAAAATTTGGTACCAAATTGTGAGTTGGTAAAAGATTCACATCCCTCCTATCTAGCTTTTTGGCACTTTACTGGTAAGTGCAAATTTATCACCAGTTGGCTGGACGGCCCGTACGAGGCTGGTCGCATTCTGTGCAAACTAACTTTTCAGCTTGGCATTACAAAACCAGACAAATATTTATTATTATTATTTTATCTTAAGTTACATTCAAGGTGGCATTAAAAAAGTCTTAAAAAGTCTTAAATGTATGCATCTAAAACTAAGGCTTTAAAATATCTTAAATTTATTTTAAAAAGTGTAATTTGGCCTTAAATCCATTAATCACAAGTCTTAAACTTTGTTATGATGGAACTATAATAATCATGTATGTGTATTTTTTTTTTTCACTGGCTGGATTTTTCTGACAAAAGTTTGCATCATGCTCAGACATCTTCATTGGGTTCTGTAACTCAAAGCCCTTGATTCTACCGTTAGCTAGCTGCTAATGTACCCTTGCTATCTGCCTAGCTATCTTTTCAGCATCTATTGTTGATAAATGCAAATGTATCACCAGTTGGCTGGATGATGCTTGTTTTC
This sequence comes from Poecilia latipinna, assembly GCF_001443285.1. Taxonomy (NCBI): domain Eukaryota; kingdom Metazoa; phylum Chordata; class Actinopteri; order Cyprinodontiformes; family Poeciliidae; genus Poecilia; species Poecilia latipinna. The sequence goes on along the minus strand of NW_015113168.1, from coordinate 304,916 downwards.
TCCTCTGTTTCACTTTTGTTCCTGATTCATATGAGTCTGCTCATGTTACAAAACTTTAAGTTACTTAAAGTTATATTTATGTTTTTTCTGTCTTAAGTTTTATTCGAAGTGGCATTGAAAATGTCTTAAAAAGTCTTAAACTTGACTTTCTGAAACCTGCAGATATTCTGTTTGAGCCTGGGTTTTGACTGGACCACTCTAATACATTTATTTGAATCCTTCTCCCATCCCTTCTGCTGCTTCCAACTAGTTTCCTGCACAAGGACGTTTTTTTTCTCATCCTGACTCATGGAGTTGATCCATATAATGTTGACAGAAACTCTCACCTGAGCTGGGACGGCTGACACTAAACCCCATCACCCTCCATCCCTTTTCCCTCCACAGGGCTCCAGTCCTGCAGGCGGCTGTCTGATGTCGATTACGTGCGACTACAGGATCATGGCGGACAACCCTCGTTACAGCATCGGGCTGAACGAGACCATGTTGGGCATAGTGGCACCTTTTTGGTGAGGAGTTTTCTTAGTGTGCTGACAATAGGTACTAGTGCATCTGACCTAAACGATCCCATTCTGTCATCTCAGGTTTAAAGAGACCATGGTAAACACGGTGGGCCACCGGAACACAGAGATATCTCTGGAGCTAGGGCTGCTCTACAAGCCTGCTGAGGCCCTGAACATAGGACTGGTGGATCAGCTGGTGCCTGAAGACCAGGTCCTCTCTGCTGCCACTCAGACCATGACCAAGTGGCTGGCCATTCCAGGTAATCACAATTAAAGCACCAGTGGTGCTTTGACTTGATATGGATTCAGAGGTGATTTATTTTGCCAAAAGGAACTGCAAATTAAAGGTACAGGCAACACATTTCGACAGGACTAATGTACACACAAGACGTCTGCGCATGCTTAGGAAGTCTAAAATCCATGTATCTAAAATTAAGGCCTTAAAATGTCTTAAATTCATTTAAAAAAATGAAGTTGGCCATAAATATGTTAATCACACGTCTTAAATTTTGACAAGGCAGGATTGTTTATTTATTTTTTTCCTCATAAATTTTCTGTCAGGCAAAAGTTTGAGTCGCATGCAGACGTCTTCATTGCATTCTGTGGCTCAAAGCGATCAAGACTACTGCTAACTAACTACCAGCTACTGGAAAAGCCAGCCAGTAGCTGGTAGCTACTGGCTGGCTATGATCTATGATGGGTATGATTTACCCATCATAGATATGATGGGTAAATGCAAATTTTTTCATCGTTGGCTTGACAACATTCGTCTTCACCATTGGCTCACTCTTGTTGCCAACCCATATGATGCTACGTGCATTAAAAGAATTAATAGGAACAGTAACATTGTTTTTATACATTTCTGTTGCGATACAAATCTTAAATTTAATTTGTAATGGTCTTAAAAAAGGTCTTTAAAATATTTAAATTTGAATTGATGAAACCAGCAGATGTCCAATGGAAATTTAAACAACTGAGTGATAAACATGCAACCCCACAGCACCTCCAGACTCTACAGTCATGCAGCAGGCTTGGTGCACTACCGCTTGCAGGTGTCTATTTAAACCAGTGGTGTCCAAATCTTTTGCCAAAATCAATAAAAATGTAAATTGTAAATGCAATACTTTTTTATAGAATTTTTAAAACAAATTTTTTTGCCTTTTTTAATTTCATCTGCTCAATAATAAACTGAAATTCAAGGTCGAAACCCGTTTGCAAGGCTTCACTTGTTTTGTTTATTTGCCTAAAAATGTCATTCAAAGCCTTATGTAATTTTAAAAACTGTCACGTCATATAAATGGCATCACTCTACAACAATTATTACAGTTTTCAATAAAGTTGTAACTGTTTTGAGTCAACGGTTCTTCTGTTTCTCTGCAGAACACGCCCGACAGATCACCAAGTCCATGATGAGGAAATCAACGATTGAAAAACTGCGTTCCAACAGAGAGGCCGACATCCAGAACTTTGTCAACTTCATCACAAAAGAGTCCATCCAGAAGTCACTGCGCATGTACATGGAGATGCTGAAACAGAAGAAGGCCTAGGGTTCACAGTCTCTCACACACACACAGAATAACTGAATGCAGAACTTTATAGCTCATCTTTGTGTGTTCCCATGGGAACGACCCAAGAATTAAATACAGCAAAGGTCTGAAGGGTTTATTGTACGTAAAACACACCTTCATTGGTTTTTGCTCTGATTTTCTATCATCTTGATTTAAAAAAAAAAACATATTAATACCCTAAAATTGAGCCTAAATTGTTAAAAAGTAAAATACAGTGAGTGAACAATGATGAGGCAGCCTACCAGTTTCTGTTACTTTGTGACAGACGAGCCGTTGACCTGTAAGTGCCTGTCTTTCCTGTACTGTACAAGAGCCCTAACAGGCGCGGTAGCCATTGATTCATGTAGATTAACTGAAGCAAAGCCGAGGCCAACTCATGAATTTTCTTCTTCTTTTTGCACACTTTCTGTCCGTTTAACAATGTGAAATGTCTCAATAAAGCTTTGGATTTGTATAGTGAGTGGATGAAAGTGTTTTATTTACACACCCAAAGTGTTTTATTTACACACCCAAAGTGTTTTACCACTTTAAAGCTGCTGTATGTAACTTTTATAAACAATGTTTGTTTTTTTAACTTATTTGTTAAAACAACCAATCAGAGCCAGGAGGAGGGTTTTAGCACTGCCAGTCATGCTCAGCTACACGCTGCTAAATGTGCTAATGGCGGAGAAACGACTTACTGTTATAGTAAGACCTTTCATCCGCCCTCATTGTTGTATAGCAGAGATCTGTGTTAAAATATGAAGTATTTCCTTACTTGTAAAAATGACACCAGCTATAAAGTCACAGTATTCCTCATTTTAACAAAGTGTTTTGTAGAGTTCTCATAAAGTTACACCTTTATTCTCTTGTTAGAAACAAGACAAAACCTCTTACTCTGGCCCCATTTCTGCAATGTAAGCCAGTTGGAAAAGGCCAGGAAATAGACAGAGCCTGTGTAACCCTTGGATTTACCGTGAATATAAAAGGTTATGCACATTTCATCTCTTCTGACGAGCTGAAATATATACACCATTGTTGCAAATTTTGCACAAGAAATGTTAAAAAGAAAGCTCTTTACCTTTAAAACGAGAATAAGTTGGAGAAGCTGATCAGTCAGTAAAAGTTTTACTGTGATAAGTCTAAAAAAAACAAGCAGCACATCCCAGTGAATCATTGAGCAGTCCTGATTAAATGTTGCTAATTGAGCTAATAAAGTGAATTGGAAATTGTTTTGAGATTTAAAACAACAGAATGAGCAGAAATAACTGAAAATTTGAGTTATTGTGGTTTATTTTATTAATCTTTTAATCAGGTCATGGAAAGTTGGTGCCGGTTTTAATTCTTTTTAAATGTTATCAAATTCTCAATGGTATTAGTAGTATTACTTGGCAAGTAATCCCTACAGGTATGGATTACTTAAGTAAGTACCCTGAGGTACTCCTACAAGTACCTGTAGGTTGTATTGCTAGTGGATTGTACCTAACAGATCCTAAAGTTGACGAGATAATTTCATTTCTGATTTCCCATTACTGAGCATCACTTTCCAGAACAGAAAACACAGGAATACGACCACAAGCTTCTATTTTTTTTTCTCTCCTTTTTGTTTCAGAAACAGGAAAGTCTGAGTTTGTGAAGAGTTATTTTCATTTATTCATTGTATTTCATGAAATGATTGGTGAGATTGTCCTCGGTTGTGGGAGTCATGATTCAGGTCAGTTTCACCTCCACCGGGAAATGGTCGCTGACGGCCAGCGCCTGGAGGAGAAAGAGATGGAGCAAACGTTGGTCCAGCTTCAACATTAAAACACGCAGCCTAACACTCCAACCATCCAAATGCAGTGACTCACTCTGTAAAATGCCAGGGTTTTGTCATTTTGACACCATGATGAATCATTTCATCAACTCATTTTAATGTGATATAAATGTATATGTTGTCGCTGTGGTTTCTCAGTTCTCTTGTTTTTTTCTCTCTGTAGGCGTAGAAGCAGACTTCTAGGTTGTTGTCTTTTGACCGATTTCTGACTTAGAAGAGTCAATTTTTTCTAATTTCTCATTTGTACAGTGACAGCCTCGTGTTCCTTTGTTACCACTTGGCAAACGATATGGCATTTATTCTTTGCAGAAGGAAAGCCATAATTGTGGAAAAATTAGATACTTTATCACGGTGTCATTGTTTTACATCACAAAAAACTTTTGAGAGATACTACATGATGGCACTGGGTACAGCATGACAGCTGCGTCTACAAATGATCTACAGTTTGCTTTTTAGTTGCTTCTTAATGAAAGTTATACACTAAGCTGCAGTAAATTAGGTATTAGATCAGAATGTGATGTGTAGAGTTATAGGGCGGATGGAAAACTTTCATCTGAACACATCAAACCCCCCTGGTCACTATGACATTGACCAGATAACACCTAAGGCCAAGAAAATCACTGTATTATTAAAGTTTACCAGGCTGTGACTGAGCTTCAGGTTGGCCATGAAGTCATAAACCTGAGCGCTGCCTTGCACCACTCCCTTCAACATGTCTGCTGTGACCACGATTCTGCAAGAAAGGATGAGTGAGAAGATAGTGGAGTCTATGTATGTGTGTGAGTGGTCTATGAGTGTGGACGTACCTGTCATAAGGGCAGTTAGTGGTAGTGACGGTGGTGTCAGCCGTATTGGGGATCAACCAGTGGAAGCTCTTGTCTGTGAACAGGCGGATCCGGTTCCATTCAGAGCTGCTCACATAGTTACAGCCTGCGTTGAAGTCCCCCAGCAGCACAATGTTCTGCACAGAGAGGGCGAAGGGTTGACGTCGCTTTGTGCTTTCAAGCATTCTCACCACATGTTTTCACTTTTGGTTTATTCACATTGGTGTTCCACCGGGTGCGGACATCAGTCACCACATCGTACAGGGCATCCGTCTCCACCACAGCCGACTCCGGAGAGGTATGCTGGGGGATCAGAGTGAAGGTGGGCAAGGCTGCAAAACAAACAGAGCAGCTAATAAAGGCCTGAGCGTGGTCAGCAATAATCGGACAGGCTGTCTAGAGGCCCATAGCAACTCTGGACGATCCATTACAGAGACATATTGACTAGTAGACGAGGACTACCCAAATCTAACCTTTATGAAAGACGAGGGGAGTCCACACATCCTTAAAAAAATCTTACATTCATGTTTCTATAAGTAAGGCTTTAAAAAGTCTTAAATTAATAAAAATGCAAGTCGGTCATAAATACGTTAATCACAGGTAATAAAGTTTGTCATGAAAGGACTATTTAGTGTTGTATATATATGTATGTAGTTTTTTGGGTTTTTTCTTGATGTTGGTCATCAGGTCAGGGTCGTGACTGGAGTTTCCCAGAGGTCTGATATTTCCATTTCCTTGACATTTGTGTAAAACAATTCCAATGTCTTGTTTTCTCGAAAATCCAAATTAAATATATTTATGTTGCTAATTGTAGCATGAAGAATTGTGAAAAACTAAAGGGAGATGGTAAATTTTGCTGCAATTTCTAAAAATATGCAAAAACAAATTCCAGTGTTTCTGAAACTGCTTTTTACTGCAACCAACTTTTGATTTTCCATTGCATATGTGAAGACAATGCCTTAAGATTTTATTTACGATATATTTATAACTCCACCGGACCCACGCACAGGGCGAAAAGCTTATGTGGTCCACTGGACCCCGTCTCTTGAGACCACAATACAAGATGAAACAAGAACAATTTGATGTTAACACTGGATTCAATATGACAAAAGAAACCAGAATAATGATAAAACGACTTTCAAAGACATCGTGACCACTGTAAAGGAGAACGTCAAAGTTTGGTTCATTAGAGAGAAAACTAACCAAAACTAATGATGGTTTAACACTTTTGCACAGCAATCATTGGGGAAAAAGCAGAAAACTTCGCACAGCCTTTGTGAAGCATACCAGTGTATTTGGATGAGAACATGACGACAAAAGGCTCTCTCATAAAAGTGTCTGTTCCACAGGACTCACAGCCGTCATCATAGGTGTAGCTTTTAACCACAGAAACACTCGCCTGCCTGCAGAGAGAGGGTTCACATGCATTATGCTAATTTTTCTAAGCGATGAAGTACTTTGCAATGCAAAGTTTCTTTAATCAAGACATTAAAATATAACAAATCAATTCTTTTGCTAATAAACTGTATAAATAAGTTATGGTTGTATTTCTGTACAAATGTTGACACTCTAGTTTGCCTAAAATAGTCTCTGTCACTTTTTAAATTGAGATCTACAATAACAAAATACATTTCTTCTGATACGTAAAGAGTCAACCTTCTTCCACACAAAGTTTTGTAAAGCAAACAAATGATCCTTAACATTAGACCTACATCTGTCATGTTGAAGCATATAAACAGTGTGTATTTGCCCGTTGTACCTGTACAGGAAGAGGTATCTCTCGGTGTAGGTGCTGCGGCCCAGGGGCTCACTCACAATGTAGCTGAACTGAGAAGAACCTCTGTGGAAAACACAGGGAGATGAACATCAGAACCGCGACATGCGGCTCCTCTCTTAAACGGAGTGCTAGAAAGAGTCCAACATGTGGTGAAATGTGAGCTGGGTACGAATGAGTCTAACTTGTTGACGTGATCCATGAGTTTTTTGGTCGCCGACAGGTCGCTGTCTCTGACCTCCTGGATCAAAACGACGTCATAGCGTTGAACGATCTGAAGCGGGGACACACAGAAAAACTCAACTCATTTTCATTCTGCTGGTTTTATAGATCTAATTTAGTTAAGTTATCATGTGAAGTCTGAAGGCGTGTTCATACATTTTAATCTTGTTGACTCGGTTTGATTGGGGGCCAAAGACGTCACATTTGTTACAGTTTTAGCTGCTGTGGTTCGTTTTCGTACTGAACTGTGTCCAACGGACCAAATCCTTTGAAAAACCTGTTCCCTACCTCGCCTGTGGGGGGCGCTGCACCAAGAACCACTCAAAACTTCGTAAGATTTTGTGCGTTTGTCATGTACAATGAAATGGTTAAGATTCAGCGATATTTTTGCATTTGAGTGTATTTCATATTTAGACATACATCTATAGTTTAGATTAATTTAATTATTTTGCAAAGGAGAACGTGCAGATATTTCAGTCCGGATGTGTAAAGTTGTAATAGACATACCACAAAAGGTGATTCTAAAAAGTATAAGCTCAGGCTGGTACAATTTATTATATATATATATATTGTTGTTTTTTTTTTTAACTTAATTTTTGTAAGCAATTTATTGTTGTATTTTCACTTCACAAATATAAACTGCTTTACAAAAATATTTGATTTGAAATAATCGCAAAAGAAGCAAAATTCACTCTGACTTTGGAAACATTTTCATGTCTGATTTCTGCAGGATTATAGTTTTACTTCCACTGTTTTATTCATGCAGAAACAACAGAATGAAAGATTTAAAGCACATGAAAAGCAGACCGTGCTGATGATGTTCAGCAGAGTGGTGTTGGAGGCCTTTGTGTCCCCAAATGTCTTGATGTTAAAGGATCCCAGCAGGAGACTGGAGGACAGATGCAGCAGGCCTACAAAGAGCCCCACAGAGCACAGCGCGCGCATCCTGGGCCACTGACGTTCAACCTAAATGTGGAGGAAAAGCTCTCACTTAGCAGAAGCACTGAGATCATCCAGAGGTCGTTATGTTCTCGTCTTTTCAGCAAATCCCACAATTATTAATTGGGTTTCGGTCCATGAACTGTAACGATTATTGAAAAAATATCAACTTTGTGTACATTGTACTAAAAATATTCTTAAAAGTAAAATCATTTTTTTCCCCCAGAAAACGTTACTCAAGTAGAGCTAACTGAGATGCGATGTTTTGGGCCTCTGCTTAAGGCAATATCACATGGCATAGCATCAAAGCTACTATATAACGAGATTTTAAACATAATCACACTATTTCGGGAAAAGTACATCAAATCAACACAAAATTGGTTTCCTATTCCTATAGCAACAAAAGTTGTGTTAATTCTGAGGCTTTTAGGACATTTTTACCAGGGGATAAAATGTCTCAGCTGTGTGCCCAGAGTTAAAACCCCGTGATGGCAGAACACCGGCCTCGGTGTGGGAATGTGAAACAGTCAGAACACCTGCGCCATCACCCACAGCGGCGCGCGCCGCCTGTTCGGGTCTGACTGCAACACCGGAACCTTTAACGCCATATTCTACTTTTTTTTTTTTTTTTTTTTAAATGTCAGGTAAAATATTATGCCTATGATGTAATGTGTTATCCGGTTACCCTGGTTACATGTTCCTGGCGGAGAAAGCCACCAAGGTTTTCAAGGAGAGCAAACAGCCGTCGAATTGTAAATAAAGCGAAGAAGTGCGTACCTGTTCAGGGAGAAGAAGAAGAAAGTCAGCCGTGAACACAAAGCCTGACTTGTGCCGGTCCCCAGAGCTTTTATAGGAACAGCGATAACATCCCGTATTAGGGGTTTTTGTTTACCTGCTGCTCCATGTGACGACGGCGTGCTGGGAGGAAAGATGAAAGGAGGTGGATTGTGAAGGTAGCTCAGGTTTTTTTAAAATTATTATTCAAGGTCCAGTTTAGACTGCTACTGTAACACTGATGACCCCTCAACCTATTTATATTTTATTACGTCAACAAACCTCCATTTTCATGAAGTTTTCAAGCGTGCAACCTGCAGCTCCAGGGCCACATGGAGCCCTGGAGCCACATGGAGTGGATCCACATCATCCACTGTGGATCTTAATAACTTTGCTCAAAAAATGCTAAACAATAAAAAAGAAAAAAAAGAAAACGTTCTATGTATTTAAGTGTTCTCCTTTTCTGGTTTTGTTTGATGTACTTAGTGTTCTGTTCGTGATTTTACCTGATTCCTGTAAAGTGTCTGAGTGTTTAGAAAGTAAAATGTATACAATATTTATTGTTAAAATGTAAAGGTAATAAAACAACCTAGCTGTTTTCATGTGATATATGCAGATCATTTTCACAAATAATACTAATAGTGTAAGAAATATTGTTTTGAAAAAAGTAAAAAATAAGTAAATATTTTTTGTCTTTTTGGGGGTTTTTTAAGAAAAAATATTCCATTGAAAAACTGCTATCATTTGTTTTGTGTGAAAAAGTTTGATCATTTTCTTTATTTTGAAATGTAACATCATAAATAAACATGTTTTTTTTATTTTAAAATCAAACATTTTTAATAATCTAGGTTAAATTAGCTAATTTTTTCCATGTATCATTTGCAGCTGTAATCCGTTGTAAAGCTCACTGACCTCTGGTATAGACCAACAAAATTAATGCATATTGGTATCAAATTTATAGTTTCTGAAATTCTTTGCACATTAAAATGTGACAGTAATATTGTACTTTTGTATTCTGCCCCCTTTACTATGTTGCCCCTTTATGAAATCCAATAAAAGCCTTAAAGCTGCAGACATTTTTATCCATTGTTCTTTGCAAAACAGTTCAAGCTCAGTTAAACTGCCTGGAGAGCATTTTAAACTGAATTCAGGTCTGAACTTTGACTGGGCCATTGTAACACATACATTTGTTTTGATCTAAACCAGTGGTGTTCAAATTATTTTGTTATGTGGGCCAAAATATTTAATTTAAAAGTGCTTGTTGGCCAAAATATTAAAAATAAAATAAAAAAACCTCTTTCTTTTACCTCCTCAACAATAAACAATGTGTAATATTTCATTTGAACATGTGTAGTAGTCACTTGTTTTCTTAATTTTTGTTGGAAATGGATATTAATAATAAACCTGCTATTTCTGTCTATGCTGAACAATGGATACCCAACAGTATAATGCTGCCACCACCTTGTTCCAGTATGTGGTCAAAAATGTTTTAGCCCATGGAAACAGTGTTTGTGTCATAGTTGCTATATTACATTTAAAGCCTTAAACGTAATACAAATGAACCCACTAAGTCATTAAGGCAGCCATTCATTTAGTAAGATACTTTTGGGTTTTAAATCAAAAAAGTACAAAAGGACTTAACATCATCCTCCAGACACTGAACTGGAGATTGGGATTTCAAAGTTTGTTCTAAAAGGATATTTTTTAGCAACACATTTAGTAGTTTTTACGAAATATTTGAATATGTTGAAAATTCCTTATCAGTTCATATTCCCAAAATATGTCCAGATGATGTTGGTTAAAAGTGGGAATTGGGAAGGCAGCAGCTGGTGGCTGTTTGTGATAAAAGTTTATTTGTGGTTATGAGTGATGGAAAATTTCTGCTACCTTCCCAGCCACAGCTTTTTGACTTTTGTGCCAAAATCAACACTCCTCCCATTTGGCTGTTGTTGTATTTGCAGAGTCACTTTTGAATTAATTCTCAGTATTTGATACACTGCTGATATGTGAAGTTTTCCCACTTACGAAGCATGGAGAGGTCTGCAATTTTCATTGTATGTAAACTTCATCTGGTAGGAACTATATGTTTATTAAAAAAAGAAAATCACATTGTATGATTTTTAAGTTATTAATTAGCATTTTTGTTATATTTGTTGAGCTATAAGCCCAGAACTACATAGTAATAACCTAAACAGAGCAGAGACCAGGCTCTACAGCCAGCTTGTTGACTTGGACTTAAATCAAGGTTTTGACAGTTTTCCAGCTGAATAACTGCATGCACTACTATCACTGTGATTTTAATGTATAGTTTGTATGTATTGTTCAAGGTTTAAAGGCAAGTCAAACTTGCAGCAGCACAGTTAAAGTCCACTTGTCTATGTTCTCTAAACAAGTGGAGAACATAGATACGTGTCTAGAGTGTCACATCATCTAACGTGACAAGATAGATGAAAAGAGATAAAGAGCTTCTGAAATCTGAATGTTTCTTTTTTTTCTCAACAGGTTCTTCTTTACTTATCAGACCACTGCACAAATTTATTTCCGCTTTTCTACAACTCCCACAAAGGCACTTTTAAGAGCCACGTTTGTCATATGTGTCATTCTTGTGTCCTTAATTTGTGTCTTGTTCTTCTGCCTGTGTTTCGGCCTCTGTTATCATTTGTGCATAGTTCTGCTTTTTCGTTTGTTTTTTTATCTGTCCATCACCATGAGAGACTCAAACCTCCGAGATCCTTTAATGATCCTGGATTTTGAGATACATCAGCAGGAAATAAGTGATGAGCTTCAACACCTCAATAACTTGTTTGCTGATCTAGACAAAAGATGAAGCTCAAGTTAGTGCCTGTGAAAATTTCAATCTCAAAACAAATCTGCTTGGATTGATGCCCCAGTGCCTGTAAAATACCTGAACCCAACATAGTGAAAGTTGTTCATCAAGAAAATGGCCCTATACAGAAATATGTAGTTTTTACTTCATCCTATATCCCATATAACTTTTTTCCCTGCTATCAATGTACATATTTGCTTGTTTTTAATTTTGTTTGTTCAGACGGATAAAAAAATGAATTGAATCTGATGTAATACTGTAATTTTCGGCATCTATCAGTGTCGGTAGCAATGAATTTTAATAATTCCAAGCCTGATAACTTGGAATTGAGCATGTAGCAGCCATTTAATAACAGGAAGAAAACTCCAGCAGAACCAGAACCTGGCTCAGAACGAGAGGATCAGAGAGAACGGAAAGGAGACAAAAGAACTTGGCTTTATGTTGAGGAAACAAAGAGCTCGCACAGTTACAGAGGCACTATCAAAACACTGTATCTTACATTTTTTAAAAGCGCAGTCAACACTTCAAGCCAGTGTGTGGCAGTAAAGTGCCAACAAACGCGTGATGCCGTCTAAATAGGTAGTAGAAGAAGAAGCCTTGCCTGTCAGGTTACAAACAGGAAGAAAACATCCAGTTGTTGTCCGAGCCAGGGACTGGAGTAGCAGCTTGCGTTCGAGTGGCTCCGGAATGAGGCGTCTTTGAGGGTTGGAAACCAGCCGGGGTGTTACCATGGTGTGTCCGAAGTAGTGACAGAACCGACTGATAGCACGGGAATTCAGTGCTGCTCTACTTTCCTCCGGGTGCGACTGTTGAAACGAGGTAAGTTAGCTTAGCCACCGAGCGCTAGCTTGGGGTTAGCCTGAGTGGTAGCAGGCAGATATTTGGGCTTCATTGGAATTTAAAGCCTTATTTTATAGCGCGTTGGTTCCCCCTTAGCTTATGTGTATTTTGTGATTTAATCTAATAGTTCATCTTAATGACAAATTAAAACTATTCAGCCCTCTATGTATCACCTGTCCTGCTCTGTGCTCAGTCTTATAAATCGCCAGAAGTTCATGATGCTTGTAGCGGATTGTGACAGTGTTATAAACAACTCCGCATCTCGTAGAGGGCATATTAATGAGGATCAGAAAATAATCGATCATACTATTGCTTGTATTCATTTTAAAAAGTTTTTATTTATTCCAAAAGGAAATTAAATGTTGTAACTTAAATCATCCGATTATCTTCAAAGATCATCCGGTAGCAGTCAGTCTTGCAGCGAATCTGAAGAGACCTCTGATTGAAAGTCATTGCTGTATGACTGTCATGACATTGTAATAGCTCAATTTCCGGGGAGCAGAGAAGATATTCCACAGTAGCATGTCCTGAATAACATCATCAATTGTTGACCAGCATTGTTAACCCACCTCATTAGCTTTAGCCACTCCTCTTCATATCTTTTTGTGGTTAGGAAGACGTTGGAGGTGGAGTTATGAGCCTTATTAATTATGGTTAATGGATTATGGTTTATTTGGTTCCTCTCTGTATCAATGAAGCCTCCTGTTCACTTTCTGTAGAATTTGGGGTCAAAGTTCAGGAATTGTTTGAGCTTTCGAGATGCTAATCAGGTTCTCCCCTTTGTAAAAGCATAATAACAGCATAATAACAACTGTTTGAAAGTTAAAAAGTAAGAGCAAAAATTCTTCCATCGGCACACCATCCAAAATCAAAGGGTTTTACATAATCATGCTAAAGTTTAATTTAATTATTCAATTTTTTTTAAAGAGGAAAAGACAAAAAGAAATCAACCTAACTCAGCATAATTGCTGTTGTACAGCATAAATAAATAACAGAACAGATATCCAACATTACATGACATACACCAGGATTTCCCCCAGTGTATCACAAGCCTGGCGGGCCACCTGGCTTTACTTGTGCCCCCACCAGGCTTAGCTTTTATATTTATTTATTTATTTATTTATTTATTTATTTATTTATTAATGTTTGCATTTTTAAGACTTTCTACTTGGTGTTCAGGTATTAATTTTCCTGTCTTTCAATAATACATAATTATCAGATCATATTTTACAATTCCCTGTCAACTTTAAACATTTTTTAACTCAAAAACAAGACAAGCTGCTGTATGAATGACTTGTGAGCGCCTCAATCACCAGGCTTAACAAGTTTTCTGGGCAAAAACTTGTGCACTATAAACACACAGAGACAAATTTACAAAATAAAAATCAGAATATCAAGAGCTTTGTAAAAGTTTTCATACTGCTTGAACTTTTTCACACCTTGTCGCATTACGACCACAAACCCCAATGTGCTTTGTTTAGAATTTGTGTAGATAATCCAACACTGCGTAGCACTGACCTGAGAAATGGAGGAATATGGGTGTTTGGTTTTCATTCATTTTTCCATTTAAAAACCTGAAATCTCTAGCACACAGTTTTACATTAAAGAATGAGTGAACTGCTTATAAATTCAGCTTTTTAAATTGAAAATGGCCTGCGTTTGTGTAGCGCGTTACCAAGTCTGAGGACTCTAAAGCAATTAAAAAAATTTAAAAATTTATTTTGTTTTTGACACAATGCGAAAAAGTTCAATTTGTATGAATGTTTTGCTTGTCTTATTTTTAGGATTTAAATAAAGTTTTGCTTATTTTAACCTGACAGATTATGCTGCTCTACTCCTGAAATCAGCTGCAGCATAAGGAAGTAGTTGCATAGCAGATCAGTTATAAATGTTTCATTTGTTTTATAATCTTTGTAATGATCATCTGTTTGCTGCTGGTTTCCGAACTGTGTTTTAGTTAAACAAGTGAAAATGGAAGTAAGTTCCTGTTGTCTTTAATGAAAAAAAAAAAAAAAATTAAAACATGTTGGATCCACATTTTATACTTTTTATTCTGGTAAAATTGCATACTCATGCAACCCTGGTCGACACAAACACTCGCTCTACCCCGGAAAGTCAACCTGTTAATATTTGGAAGCGATTGATATGTGACCGTCAGGCATCCTGAACCTGTAAATGCAGGCTGATGTGTGTTTGCAGACTGACTAAACCTCCGTGTGATGTGTGTTGACCTCTGCAGGTGTGAATGAGTGACGTGGTGCCTCCCACAGCTCTCAGTGAAGTCCAGCTCCGCTTCCTTTGTCACGATGACATAGAGAATGTCAAACTGCTGTGTGGTGACTGGTTCCCCATCGAGTAAGCTTCACGATTTCTGAACCTCTCTGCGAATCAATCAGTCAAGTTTGTGTATCACATTTCAGCAACAAGGCAGTTCAAAGTGCTTTATGTCATAAACACACACACACACACACAAAAGTACGAAGTTATATAATTAGAATTATTCAATTATTAACTTAATTATTCAAATTATTATGTCACATTTTGTTCACAGAATTGATTGGATTTGATGTAATAAACTGACATGGTATTTTAAGAATTGTAAAGTGGAAGGAAAATTATACATGGTTTTCAAAAAAAATAAATTCTACAAACAAAAAGCTGAAAAGTGCTACTTGTATTTGTGTTCACCATGAAGTTTGTGATTGTAGTGTAACAAATGGAGGGGAAAAAAGCTCCAAGGATTGTGGATATTTTTTGCATCTGTCGTTCTGTCTGACATTCGTCTCCAGGTACCCAGACTCATGGTATCAAGATATCACCTCCAACAAGAAGTTCTTCTCCCTCGCTGCCACCTTCAGAGGAAACATCGTGGGAATGATTGTGGCCGAGATCAAAAGCCGGACCAAAGTGCACAAGGAGGTCAGTCGGTTCTGCGGCGCTGCGTGAGGGAACGCGCGGCTGGATTGAGCAGTTTGAACTTGTTCTCTGTGAAAATGTTGTGAACAGGTGTGACTCTACCAGCCGCGTGTCTAAAGAGTCAGTTGGTCTGTTTTTAGTGTGTTAATTAGATAAACCCAACACCTCTGACTGAGAGAGTCTTTAGTCTGAATGAAAGACGAAATGCATGATGACAACAAAACTGTGTCGAGTACAGACTTAAAGATCTGTTTCGCTGCCTTAGGCCATGTTCTTCTCCCTAATTTCCATTGGGAACTATTTGCATCTGTAGAATTTGCCTTCCCTGTGGCTAGTTTGCGTAGACGGAGACGCAGTATGTGTCATAATGAGAGAGATAGCTGAAAACATGTTTAGGGTATTAATACAAATACTCGACAATTTAAATAAGTTTTATAATCAGGAGGAATGCTTGATTCTGATGATCTTTTCTGTGTCTTAGGATGGAGACATCCTGGCCTCCAGTTTTCCTGTGGACACACAGGTCGCCTACATCCTCAGCCTGGGAGTGGTCAAAGAGTTCAGGAAACATGGCATAGGTACAACTGCTTCCACAAACAATTTTTTAAATTAAAGTAGCTGGTTTTTTATGGGTTTTGTTAAGAGTTCTGGTTGAGCCTGAGATTGATGCTAAATTGTAGACCAGTTCAGACTATCTTCAAAGTTTCTGATAGATAAACAATACAGTGAGTTTGCAGTATTAACATAAATCCCAATCCAATCTCTTTGGAGGCAATGTTTTGTCATTCAGGTTGCATGCAAATATTTTGTTTGTGCTTTTTGGTGTACTTTTAATGTTACAGTTCCATGTTCTCCTAAAGTTATCTACAATTCATTTCTATTTAATAAAACTATGCCATTTTTCATCTCTGCTATCAGATTGTTATAAAATTGTTCATACCTTAAAAAGGAACGAAAAACCGCTAAAATTATTTCCTGTCCGTTGCTTCTTTTTATTATTATTTAACATCCACAATGCAGGAAAAATGGTGGAGTATTATTCATGCCTACTGGACATTCCTTGAAATTGAACTCAAAAACACAGGGTGGAATTGTAAGTATTTGGTCCACTGCCAGTACTTCAGGTTTTCGGCCATTAAAAAAAACCCTAGAAAAAAATAGTAAACCCAGAAAATCACATTGTATGTTTTTTAATAATGGCGCAGTACTATATGTTTTCCAGGTGCATAGAATAATATTATATCACAATCAGATAACTTCAGTTGTTATAAAAGGTGTTATACCAAATATAACTTCATTAAAAATTCACTTTGTAATTTAACGCCTTGAAATTGGGCCTCTGTCTCTTTAAAAACTCCTGCTCTTTCTGAAACTCCGCCTTCAGGAAGTCATCATAACATGGCTTCTCTATTAGCCCTTTAACAACGTTTTTACCAGCGTAGCACTGAGAAGTAGCTGCTATAATGAGCTCTGCAGATGCTAATTGCTGCCCGGTAGCCTGACAGAGATGAGTAGGAGAGAGCAGCTCTGTGGAGGAGCTACCCCTCGAAGGCGGAGCTCTGTCCCTCCTGGCGTTTTGCACAACTGAATGGTTGTCATGGGAGATTAAAGGCTTTCTCAGACATGCATGAAAGAATCAAAGCAACGTTCCAGGTCTGTTTTTGGAGAGGGAATAAAATTATAACGAGCTCAAAAAAGTTGATTTTTCATAACTCTACCCCTTTAATTATTAAGGTTTGCACTCACTACAGCAGGGATTTTGTCCCAGTCCTCTAATCAGATCTTCTCCAGGTCTTCAGGGTTCTGTGGTTGTTGCTGGAAAATGGAAAGTTTCATCTCTGCCGAATGATTTTCTATTGGGTTCGGTTCTAGAGACTGACTGGACCACTCCAGAACCGTGAAGTCCTCCTTGTGGAGCCTCTCCTTCGTTATCTTGGCTGAGTTTCAGGTCATCTTTATGCTGGACGACTCAGCCACGATCCATCGTCAGTGCTCTTTCTGAGGGAAGGAGGTTGTTGACCAAAATCCCGGGACAGATGATCGTACTCATCTTTCCTCTTCCTTCTAACATGCCAAGTGGAGTTTACACCAAAGAGTGATCTCAGCTGACCTCATGACCTTCTCCCATGCCTTCGCTGGCTTGTGTCATGCACAGTCAGAGTTTGATACTGAAGATATGATGTTCTCTCTGTATCAAACCGCTTTGCGTAAAGGCTGATACACACACTGCTAGAATGGATAACTTTGTTCTTTCTCCTTCTGTTATTGCTGATTGCTCTTGTGCGGAGGCAGAGAAATATTGTGTGATTAACCAGAAGGTGAATAAAGTCAGTTTCTCGTGTAAGTGTTGGTCAAGCTCCCCAAATGGAGGAAATCAGGGACGATTTATGGGTGCACCTCGAGTTTTAAGCCATTTCCTGTCATTTTATTGATGGAGCTCTCTGGCTCTCCTTGTTCCCCTCTGACCTCCCAGGCTCCCTACTGCTGGACAGTCTGAAGGAGCACATCTCGACGACCGCTCAGGACCACTGCAAGGCCATCTACCTGCACGTCCTCACCACCAACAACACTGCCATCCACTTCTATGAGAACAGGGACTTCAGGCAGCACCACTACCTTCCCTACTACTACTCCATACGCGGCGTCCTCAAAGACGGGTTCACATATGTGCTCTACATTAACGGCGGTCATCCACCCTGGACAATATTATATCCTTTTGTTGGAGCAAAAATGAGGCAAAGTGATTGGTTGTGCAAAAATATTGTTGAATTTTTTTTATTTATTTTTTTTTTTACATTTTCTCACATTAAAACATCCAAATAAAAAAAGTTTTATTAGGATTTTAGTAGTGGTGGGCATACTTCTGCTAATCTGTTAATAATGGAGCTAATCTTTAGCTTAGTGCTCTTCCTAACTTTGAAAACATTTAATGCACATACCGTCCACCATGAGGTATTTGGTGGCACTGTCTTATAAATTTTCATTTGAAAATATTTGACATCTGTGTTGAAGTTTTGGTTATCGACTTAAGAATTCTCCAAGTGCTTAGCATTTATATTCATGCTCTTATTTTGAAGTGAGTGTTTACGTAGCATTTCACTTCCTCTCCTTTACGTCATAAAGGAACAAAACAAAATACAGACAGTAGGGAGCTAGATACAAACATGGCTACAGTATGTGAGAGGTTTATGTAGCATGGAAGGTATGCCAAAATGAGGTTTGTTCTCAGGGATTGTGGCAAATTGGTTGGACTGGAAGTTAGCATGTTAGCATTAGCTTCTGCTAACTACACTGTTGGTATAATCTGTCATTGGCACAACTGCAAACCTACCAAGACATTAAAGCCACTTGAAGACGTACATAAATAAAAGTCCTTGTAATATTGTGAGTTTTTCCTTAACCCTGCGCTCCACTGACTACATCCAGCACATTGGCTCCACCCTGGCCAGCCTGAGCCCCTGCTCCATCCCACAGAGGCTGTACCGCCAGGCCCAGTCGCTGCTGCGCTCTCTGCTCCCCTGGTCCAACATCGCCTCCAAAACCGGCATACAGTACAGCAGGACCATGTGACATGGAGCAGAGGAGGGCCGTTCGCGATGGGAGCCGTGCCGTCTTTGTCATCGTCTCGCTCTTTTTATCTGTTTTCTGTTTTTTTTAGGAGCTCGACCGTCCTCGTCAGTCTTACCCCTCCGCTGTACAGACCAAATTCACGACATTCTCAATCTCTTCCGGCTTCCCTCTTCCTGCGTGCATGACAACGGACTCAGGTTAAGCATCCCCTCGTTCCCGCGCCAGATCCTTGCCGTCGATTCAAAACGCGTTCGGCGCCGAGCCTGCAGATTCACAGGGTCGTATTTATAAAGTAGTTCCAGGTGATTTTAGAGATATTCGCTTCCGAGGTATTCTTCTTCCCGCTACTTGGCTGTAGTCATGAACCACTCAGGTTACCCTGCCTGTAACCTGTGTTTACCCCGTTACTCCACAGCTGAGCCAATCCAGATTGACTTTGAGGCCAGACAGCGGAGCTACAGGTCAGATAATGACACGCAGAGGTCAGCAGAGGTCGTACCGTGAGACTGAAATGATGGTGCACGCTCACCAGGAACCACAGAGAGAGACTAAAGTTTTACGTCTCTTTTCATCTTGTTAACTACTGTCAGATACTATGTATTCTATTTGTATATATTATATTTAGCTAATATATGAATTTATCTTAATATGTATGTCGATTCTATTGTATGTCGTTATTGGGCTTAGTTTGACGATGACCCATTCTTGTCCCGTTTCTTTTGTTTTTCTTTTAAGTCTAGATTTAAGTCTGAATCATTCACAGTTTTGTAAAATTGACACTGAAAAGCAAATTTTATTGATGAGATTATCGTAATGTGATTGAAATAAATTTGATTTGGCAAATTATCTCTTTGAAACCATTTACGTTTTCTAGGGGTGCAGTTTTCTGGCCGATCGATGATCGGCAGGCAGTATTTAAAAAATAACCTGACCTGCCCATTCCAATTTTGGCCGATCCAGATTGGTTTTTGTCTGAAATGTTGCTAAATGTAGCAACATTTGTAGGCCTTTGAAGAGGTAGACAAGATCGGTTTCACATGTAAGTATCGACCGATCTCCCAAAATTAAGGAAATCTGTGCACTCCTAAATTTTTCCCCGCAAACACTCATCAAAATGAGTCTTTTATTAGAATAAAAGACTCATAAAAGATTCTATGGCTATACATTCTGGCCACTGAACGATGATGCAGAGCTGTTTAAGGAAATGCTCTCAACCTCATTTAAAAATCGTCCAAACACAGTCCTTGTTTTATACATTTTAAAAGCTGACTGAGTGCAGTCTTTTTTCTTTTTTTTTTTTACTTTTATTTGCCTCTTTATTGCTGCTAGTATGAAGAAATTTCCAAATGTGAAGAAATTTCTGTGCAGATTTAAAAAAAAAAGAAAATATCCCAGTTTAGATTTTTATGTCAGCCTGTGAAAGAGATTAGAAAATACATCCACTTCATATTCCTGCACACATGCAGGAGGTGTGAGTTTTTGTGTGTTTATTTATCAGCACCGGCTTTTTTATGTTTCGTTCTATTTGAATCAGAAGTAAGAATTGGGAATGACGTCAAAAATAAAGGGATAGTCTATAGAATCTCACTCTGGTTAATATGTTACTCACAGTAGATAACTCCAATCTCGAAATGTCAAAATAAGTTATGTGAGAGATGTCTTATAAATCTTTGATTTGTTCCCACTGGGCGATTATTTAGCCGGAAGCCAATGATTACACACACAGGAAATTGAGGTTGGAGTCAGCGCGCCTCCAATGATCTTCCTGTGTGAAACACATACTGTGAATTAATATTTATTGTGTTTATTGATCAAACTGGTGATCCTGCTGCAACATACTTATTAATAGAGAGAAGTAAACTCCCATTAGTCCAAATATGGCTTTTATTACTGTAGCAGTCGCCACATTTTATGCGTTAGCTGGCAAATCAAGTTTTGAGGTTCGGTGAGAAATTTTCATCCTCCAAATTTCTGTATCTATTTTCACGGTTTTGTTTTTTTTTGTTGTTGTTTTTATTGTTTTTTCAATCTCGACTTGTGGATTCAAATGGAGCACATGTAAGTGCCAAATGCTAACAGTGACATCAGGAAGCAACGCTGCAGTTTCTCAGTTTCATTCTGTTCTGCTGGAGTTGAGAGGGATTTTTACACCCAGGAGCTAATGGATCAGCCACTGAGCGAATAATGGATTGTTTTGTTTGTTTTTTCTTGTTTTTCTTTTTTACTTGATATAGTACTGGGTTGAGGTATGGGTGACAGTGTGGAGAAATGGAAGTTCTTTGTGGAAACCTTAACATTTCTCACTTTCCCTGCCCTGTGGAAGGTGATGCAAGTTCTTTGCAGACATTGTTTATGCAATAAATCTGTTTCATTTCAGCTATTTCAACGTCTCGGTTTCCTTTTTTCTTGTAACTTCTTCCTGTCATTTAAATACTGTTATTGTTGACATGACATTCAGCACCACTTTGTGAACATCTTGGCATGGTCGAGCTGGAGTCCAGACTTAAATCTGATTGGATATCTCTGGAGTGATGTCAAAATGGCTGACAGATGTCTCTATCCAACCTGATGAAGGGGGAGAAGAACGGTAAAGAAGAATGGACCAAAATGGCAGAAGATAGGTGAGCTACACTGGCGGCATGATGAAAAATGACTTGAGGCCGGAGTTCTGCCAGAGCTGGACCAACAAAGTGAATACTTTTGTCTTTTTAAAGGGGCGGTGTCGTGCAAAATCGAGCTTTCTGAGCTTTATACTATGTTAGAAATGTATTCCCTCATCAAAAACTGTGTTGAAGGCAACATAGTTACGTGATTGTGGTTAGAAAACACATTTGCAAAACACTCAAAACTTTTGTCCCGCAGTGTCATATAATGGGCTGGAACTTTGATGAAAGAGATTCCAATAGTTTGGATTAAGGCTGGAACATTACAAAATATCGGAAAAGTGAAATGCTCTGAATGCTTTTTTTTTTCTGGAAAAATCCACTGTTACTCCAAATCCTGATACAATCTGTGAGAGGAGTTGCCTCTCTGAGTGAATGGGCTGACTCATGATTCTTAGCAGGATTCCCCCCTCTTCCCCCCAGCCTGGTGGAAAAGTGTGTCATAAAACTTTCACTATAAGAGAGTAACAAAGATCAGAATGCTGAGTATTTGGGCTTATAGCCAAAATCTACCCACGGAGACTCTGTGGTGGGTTTATTTTATTTTTTCAAAAACTGGGTGGATTAACAGAAAATAACAAATGTTGACCGACTCCAAGCAAGAATCGGCCAGGATTCATCTGAGTGTGACAGCATGACATTAAAAAGCTGTTTGGTGGCAGGCCAGTTTTTAACTCTGCTAAATGTGCTTTGCTCCTTTATTGCATCCTGCCAAGTTCCTTCTGGTGGAACTTATCTATCACAAGACTTTTCTTATCTGTTAGGCCAATGGGAAGCAAACACATCTCAGCTCCACCACAACAACAGATCGCACCTTGAAAACAACGCTGGTAGAAAACTATTTACTCTCGGCTCTATTCTTTTGCTGTATGTTTACTGCACAACAGAAAAAACATACAGAAAATCCCCCCACCAAAAGTATGTTCATTTGAATTCCAGCTTGTATTTATCCAAGCTCAGAGTTGTTTCTGAGGGCCACGTCTTCTACTTGTGATGACGTACCACACAAAACGTACTTTCATTTGAAGACTTTCAAACACCTTACTGATTCTCACAGACAAAACTGGACAACTATTAGCACCAGAAGCATAACCATCATGGGAGAGTGCCAAGAAGGATAGAAAGTCTTGTTTGCAGTTTGCCACAAGCCATGTAGAGGGCACCATCAACATGTGGAAGAAGGCTTTCTGGTCTGACGGAACCAAAATGAAACCTTTTTGACCCGCATGCAAAATGGTATGGTGAAAAATTACTCTGATTCAATTTGATTGGGCCTTTTGCAAAGAATATGTAAAATTTTCTGTTTTTAAACACGCAAACTGGTCAAGATGTAACATTAAAGATTTGGGAGAAAAAAAATATGTTAAAGTTTCTGGATGCAACGATCCACTTTATTCACTTTCTATACCGATACCAATATCTGAGATTTAGTAGCAGCCATTACAGATCTGATACAGAAAAATATTGCTGAATTGACTAAAAGCTTGGTCAAACTTGTAAAAACAACACAACTTTAATTTGATCAGTCAGTGCAATTAGGATTATAACAGCCAATGTGAAAAATAATAAACTGAAACTGATAAAAACAACAGGCAGACAATCTTGATCAAACATGTAGAAATAAACTGCAACAAACCTTCTTTCAAATTATTCAGAAAACGTAATTAGGAATTCTTAATATAATGTAGCATAAAACATGATGTTGCTTAGAGCACAAAGCAGTTGAACCAAATAGATTATGGATCGGGCACATTGTCACCCAGACTAAAAGTTTTTTTCAATATCAGAACCGATATAGATATTTAATATCGGATTGGTGTTGTCTATTAAAGTTTGTGGTTGTGTAAAAGTTAAAAGGGTATGGATATTTTTGAGTACAATACAATGTTCTATGTGGAGAGGTGCATTTTAAAGAATCTGTAAGAAAAATGCATATTACAAACATACATTGAATAGTCATATAAATAATAACATTAACAACTTAAATTGCAGCCAGTCATGATAACATATTAAAAGAACCATTCGAGCTGAAAGAATTTTTATTTCAGCATTTGCTTTGCGCTTTGTATCTGATACTTACGGGGGAGTGTGTTTCCCCATTCTCACTGGTTGTTACGGTAACTCCTGACGTCCCTCCCCACTCTACAGAGAAGTTACGCCCATTCAGAAAAAAAAGAGAGGGAGAGCGCGACAGAGCGAGTATTTACGGTTCTTGGCTGCTGGAGGATGAACCTAATCTCTTCCACTCTTTGTGCAGCAAAGAAAAACATTCAGCCACATAATTTAACCAGACCCGGGTTCTTTTTGGACGCTGTTTTCAAGCTTCAGAACTAACTTGTCACTTCATAACTTGAAGGAACAAAGGTGAGTGATGCCATTAAAACACTTAACAAGCTCAAACTCTTGTGAATCCCGCGGTGCTAGCTGAGTAAAAATGTGTTGGAGGCTAGCTGCTCAGTTTCAGTCTGAGTTCGGCTCCGGAAAAATCTTTGCTCGGTTGTCGAGCGTAGAACTTTGTAGCTGCAGAGGTTTGCTTTGGTTCTCCTGTAACTTCGGAATGACGTTTGAATGGACAAATCTCCACAAACTCTGCTGTCCAGTGCGGGATTGGGCTTTCCTGGCGCGTGCAGCCGGTCATTTCCTTTGAAGGTGGGGGTGGAGATAAAATACCAAGAGAAGAGGGGCCAGCAGGCGCAGTCAATGTGAGTTTTGTCCGAGAAAGTACTGTCGCTGTGATTCACGCCTTGAAAAATCCAATTCTGCTTTAAAATAAATGACAGAAAGATGCTGCCGCTCACTATTTAAAAACATTCACACGCCTTCGCCATAATTACCTTTGGAGTAGCTGAAAAGAGTAAATCTTTCCGACTCGTACTTCAGGTTTGCTTATGGTAAAACGAATAAAAAAATATAAGATGGAGATATGAATCCTGCTTATGTCAGATATGTTGTTTAGGGGGCGGTGACTGAGTATGACTACTGCGTTGGAGCTAAGAAATGGGAGTTTTATAAGCCTACAGTTTTGCCGTCCTCCGGAACACAAACAACCGTAGACTGGCGTGTGATTTACAAACACACACGCTAGTCTGAGGTTATCATTTGAAAGTTGTCTTTCCACATAGTTGATTAAGAAATGAGAAGCCACTCATTGCACCAGCTGGGGTTAAATAACTTGTTGCCGAGTGGGACACAACGGTAACTATCCAATAGGAAACTCAGACCTATTTGCTCAGTTAAATTCAGCTGGTAACATTTTTATTCTGTAATTTTTTTTAGCCAGGCAGTGAGCCCTACTGTGATGATGTGTAGTTATGGAAAGCTATTGATGGATTTAATCAGTTAAACCATTATGTATACACAGGTATTCCACCATACTTTGCCACAGCCACTTTTTATTTTTTTTGCTAAGCCAGTCTTGAGTGTTTGTTGATTAAAAAGATCAGTCTTAACCCCTATCAGATTATTATTTTGTTCCATAAACTGCATGGGTTTTGTTGCACTTTGCAGACCAAAGTGTTAGTTAAAATCCCCAAAGAGTTTAGCAATTTGTGATGGTGGGACAGAGAAGGCTCTTTTCTGGTATCTCTGTCAAAACAACTCGTTGGCGTGATGATTGCACCCAAAGGGTTATTATTTAGATTTGATGATCACAAGATTACACTGTTGCTACAGTTGTTTACCATTGAATTTTGTATTTGCAAAAAAGTTATATTTATATGACAGTGGATCCCCACCTGTTCGTGGTTCAGAATTTGTGGATTTTTCTTTGAAACATTGCCCCAAATAATCTACATAAAATTCACCTTTTTGGGTTTATTCTATAGAGTTTATCTTGAAAATAACTCAGTTTGAGAAGCTGAATACGGTGGTACTCGACACGCTGGTGTTTGCAAAGCAACCATGGAGTTCCATTAATTTTTCCAGGGTGCTGATCCAAGAAATAAGGGTGTTAGCTTCTAATGCTAAGATGGTTTCTACTGTGTGTATTAGTTCATAGTAAGATATGTTATGTGGTTTAACTATTAAATTAGGCCATCGGGAGGATTTTTAGAGAGTATCTTAAGTATTCGTGGTTAATATGGGTTCTAGATCGGACTGTGTCACTTTAGATTTATTCCCAAGTGAAACAGGAAGTCGTCGATTATCAATTACAAGTTCCTAGAATCTCTGATCAGAAATAAATGTACTCAATTCAAAGGTTTATTTTTACTTTATTTTGTACATGGTTATGCTACAGTAGTAAAAGATAAATTGAACTCTTAAATAGGGCTTCACGATATGAAAATGAAAATTGACAGTGCTAAAATCAAATTGTAAAAGATTAATACAATACCCAAGTCTTTTTTCCCCTTTGTATTCTCATATTCCCATCCCCTTCAATTGATTTTCCATCACATTTAACAGTGTACCAACATTTTTTTTCATACCTGCATTGAAGTATATTTTACATATGGCCATGATATAAAAAAAAAACCTCATATCTTTATTTAATTTAAAAAAAAAAGTTTTGTGGGAATTTAATGAAATATGGTAATACAGTAGGGTATATTTCAATCTGTTTTTAAATTGTGCTTATTAACCAGAATGTGATTTACTTTCTTTTCTTTCTTTTTTTTCTTTTTTTTTTTTGTAGTTTGAGTGAAATTCCTATAAAAAAAAAACATTTAAATAGCCATCTAAATATTTTTTGTACTTTTTTAGTGTCCTTCTACATGCTGTTGTACCACTGCGTTTATTATCACACCGTGTTGAAGACATTTTTCTCGCAGGAGGCTGAAACCAATCGACAGGAAGAGTAATAAATGTGGATGATTTGTGGGGCCATATAAAGGCCTGACAGGAAGATTAATGGAGTTCTGTTATAGAAGCTCATGTTTGTTTGTTTTTTACCTCTCAAACTCCTGCACCAGCGAAGTGTCTGTCTGCAACATAAACGTTTCCAAATCGTTGTTTCCTGGTGTTTGCACAAGGGGACAAATTCCACCGACATGAGTCAAATGTGACCCGGCCAGCTGGAGACATCTTTATTGCCACATCAAACAAAGTAACGCTTTGCAAAGTGCCACAATCAGTGCTGAAGTGTATAAAAGTGATTTCAGTTTTTTTTTTTCCTATTTAAAGAGACGGCATGTGAATATAATACCAGGTTTATTCAGTTTAAAAAATAGTTTCTAAAAATTAGATCTCAACAAGAAATTAAACATTTTATTAATAAAGTTGAGTAGGGCTGTTGTAAACGAATATTTTAGTAATCGAGTAATCTATCGATTATTC
>NW_015113168.1:260647-274159 GCF_001443285.1 Poecilia latipinna | reverse complement strand
TAAAGTTGAGGAAGTCATTATAGATTTGTGAATTATGTAGTTTAACAGTGGAGCTACCTGTACTGCCTGTACACTTAGTGTGTTAGCATGCGGGATAGAAATCTGTAAGCATCAATGTGTTGGTGGTAACACACACACACACACACACACACACACACACACAAAACAGGGGAAATACAAGGTTATGTTGCATTGTTGAAACTGAAACCTGCTCAGACGAATACTTTCCAAACATATTTGTTTTTCAGAACTTATTTCATTAAAACCATAAACATCAGTGTAATTTTTTAAATAATTTTTATTACTACCAGCCTGGGCCAGCATGTCATAAAACAATTTCTGGAGTAAAGCATTAACTAAGACCTGACTCGACCTACAAACTAATGCAAAATGTTTGACGTTTTAAAACACTTTGAAAGTTCGTATCTGACGTGAAACCTGGTGCTCAGAAGAGCCCACAAAGGTTCCTGCACTCACAATAAATAAACCAAAACACACAAAACTAAATCTTTTGTTTCTTTCAAATATAAAACAGAAGGTTATTTGTTTTGAAATGCAATGTCTTATGTGGTTCACAGCTATAAAAAGTAGAGGCAAAATGTAGCTTTTTAAAGAAATGTACTTTAAGTCTTTGGAGTTAAATTTTCAATGTATGTAGAAGTAGAAACGAGACCTGTTTAGTGTAGCTCTCAGTTTGCGTGTTTGCAGTCGGCGTGCTAAAATCAGTGATTGTAACCAAACCACAAAAGCTCTCCGCAGGTATCAGTTGCTTCTCGTGTGTGAGGAAAACATGGCTGATGAAGACACAGTGGTGTTTCTGTATCTGCATTTCCATTGACCATGTATTTGCGCAATTTGACATTTCGAAAATAAAATTGCTTAACGGAAACACACCAATTTTGGAAAAACGTTTGCTTTTTCAATAAAAAGTTTAGCCGCTAAAATGAGATGCATTTCTTTTTTTGGCCATATGAAAATTGTTTTATTTCGCAAAACTGCAATGGAAACTGGGCCGATGGCAATAAATTTTACTGGATGATAAATTGTTCCAGACGTTATTGTGATGAACGATAATATTGTTTTGAGACAATTTTCAAGCAATATAATGGTAAAGGTATAATAATGCAAGAACACATTCTAAAAGATTTTTAAACTTTAAATTTTAGTGAACATTTAACACTGGAACTCTAAATAACAGAAAAAACAAAATGAACTATGAAGTCTTTGAAAACAAAATTGTTCTTCAAAACAACACCAAACTAAAGACTTTTATCATCCAGTTTCTGGTAGAAAGAAAAAAAAAGATAAATCATGCAAATGAAAATTATTGAGCTCATTTTAATTTATCATGTGATAAGTTGATTTATTGTGACAGGCTTAATGGAAACACTTGTTTTTGCATCACGAGTCAAATGATGAACAACCAGAGGTTACCAGTGGCGCAAACCACAAAGAAGACAGGAAGTAGTTGGAGGAACATGGTGTGATTTTAATGACTTATTTGTGAATAATTTTTTACAATTTTTGTTGTTTCTTATTTAATAGAAATAATGCAAAATAGTGTTGTTTTTTTCCCACATTAGGGGAATATTGACAAAGTTTTGTGTACATTTGTAATGCAAGTATAGCTACTGTCTTCTTAGAAACACAAAGGCAGCATCTTGAAGTCAACATAATCATAGCTGTGTAATAAATGAGTCTGAATAAATCAACTCACTGTTTTCTTGTCACCTCGGCTTTTAATCAACATCAATCCTCTGGTACTTTCTGTCACGTCATTAGTAGTTCTATTTTAACGCCTCTGGTCATCTTGAAAGTGTTTGGAAGAGGCTAATTACAATCAAATGAGGTGTGCTGCAGTGCCACCATAACATTTTTGTGGTGTCGATACAGAGATGAGGTAACGGAGGAAAGCAAGTGGAATGATGGTTTTGCTTGACTCACTGCTGGCATAATTACCAGTTCTGCTCTGTGTTTGAGCTGCAGTGACTGACAGCTTGACACAGTCTCACTTTCACTGTCTTCATTGCCATCATTGAAGAGAAGAGAATAGATGCTGATCCTTGAAAGAATCCCCAAAGTCACTGTATTTGCTATAGGGCATAGTCAATCTGAGAAAATACGAAATCAGTTTTCAAATGAGGAATTCATGTATGATTGAAAAAACTGGGGTTGTTGCGCTTCTCCAGGACCAGGATGGGTTGCCATAACGATGGAACTACGAAATTCGTCTTCTGGACCTTCAGTTCAGTGACCTCAATCTCCAACAACATTGGTTTTAGCTGCAGGATAATGATATGAACATCACAAACACTTGATGCTGTTTGTTGCTGCCAACGGTGACTCAACCAGTCATTAGCTTTAGAGGTCAGTTGCTTAATCAAAGGGTCAGATTGAAGGAAAAAATAAAAATATGAGTTTATTTTTACTTTCAATGTCTCTTTGGAGTCTGTACTCTTTGTATTTAAGTGTAATTGCAAAAATAAATAAAAACACGGTAGGGGTATTAGGAGGTGCGACATAGCTTTAGTCTTAGCTCATGCTCCGTTTGTACATTTAAATGCAGACTGAAGTGAGGTCCAGACCAGGAGACTGCTGCTGCTGCTGCAGTCAGACTGACTCTCAGCTACAGAGATGCTGCACTGACGCACATTGCTGGGATGAGTCATGAAATTGTCAGAACAGGATCATTGTTTGCTATCACACAGGCACATCTCATTTGGCCTTGTGCACACAAACACACACACACTTGCATCCATATTCACAGGAGAGCCTGTAGAAAATGCAGGCTGTGTTTGCACGATGCCCCTGTTGTCGGTCAGCGTATTGAAGGTTTTCAGTGAACTGCCCAGAGCTGCTCATGTTCCCGGTTCACTTCATCCATTCACTTCAGTTACTGTCTCACAAAGGCAGCACTATAGCAGTCCTAACATCTGCTACAAAGGCTCCAATGCACACAGAGTGGGGGGGAAATACTGAAAATGTGAATGCAGATATTCTTGTTTTTGTTTTTTCAATTAATTAATCAAAAGTTATGTTTACCTTGAAACATTGTTTCTTAGTTTCAGGTTTTTCACATTTCTGAAGCATTTACATCTTTTGATCAAGTTGTGATGAAAATATTTAAAATCTTGCAGTTTGATATATTTTATTCTATTCATTCCTGTTTGATTTTAAAAAGCAGAAACACTAAGATGGCAGGTAATCAACTGGGATCATTTCTGATGAGACTCTTTGGTCTTCAGGTGATCTGTAGTGTTTGTGGTTGTAATGCGACATAAACCTGGCATCCTTTCATCTGCTTGTCAGAAGGAAAGCAAAACTCCCCCATTCTAAATGTCAGTGCAGATTTTAGATAAAGCTAAAGTTGAAGTGACAAGACCTGCAGATAAAACAAGAAAAAGGTCATTTCATCTCTTATCTGTAAGGTTTGTTTTTCACTCCAAATGTTTTCATTTTTAGATGTACATTTCTATGTGAATGGAAATGTACATTTTCTAAGGTTCCATTTTTGTTTAGCACCCAAGCTAATAACTGGGCGAACCTGTGAAGGTACCATTTAGCTCAGAATAGCCCTACCTTTTCACCATCTTTTTTTTTTTTCTTATTTTCTCTGATTTTATTTATTTATTTTTATAGAGACTATTTAGCTAGACGCTGCACAGTGGCGCAATTGGTAGAGCTGTTGGCTCTTGCCTGGAACGTTAGATGGAGATAGGCACCAGCATCCCTCCCGACCCCACCAAGGGACAAGGGTGTAAAGAAAATGGATGGATGGATTTAGCAGGAAATATAATAGCATCTGATGTACCTGAACTACTTAACAAAATGGCAAAATAGTCCTTTAGCCACGACAGGAAGCTAGAGCGCTATTGCTAGCTTTAGCATTGGTAGCGGCTAAATGGCTGATAGTCATGGTATTCTCCCAGTGCTTTAAAGCATTCTTTATTAGCCAGCACTGTCAACACTACACTGCATGCATGACCTAACTTCTTTCTGGCTTGAAAGTAAGATTGTTACACACAGATAAAACAGCTTACAACTCATAAAAAGATTGTAAAATGTTATTTCATCAGATAAAGTCACATGCTGACAGCATGATACATCTACATGTTTTGGCCTTCCCCTTTGTTTAATATTTGTGACATGTAAAACCTTGCTTTCCTGTCATTTTTTTTCTTACCTGCCTTAAAAGGCAACGCTTCAAACATCCATATTAGCTTCTTTCGCAAAGCAGTTAATTGAGGCTGCAAAAGCAGCAAAACGTCTCAGGCTTGACCTGAAATCTTTTCTGAATGATGGAAATTAATTTCTTAGAGGCCGGATATTGCTGTGAGCTGTTTTTTTTTTTCTCAGGCTGTGTGTTTATTTCGTCACACAGTTACAAGCTTACTCTCCAAACTTGTCTAGTTTTGATTTCCTGCCTCATCCAGCAGGATGGGAGGAGGCATGACTTCCTCCCATTCATCACCCAGCTATCTAAGTTTAACAAAAATACATATTTTAGCTATTTCACTGACGGGGAAACTAAACAATGTTCCAAAGATTAACAACTGAACAGTCAGCTCTGATATCCAAGTTAACATAATTACCATGACAACGCTGTTGCTTCAAAGTGCAATGTGCAACATTATCACTCTGGTTGCATTGAACTTTTAACTACCCAATCACATTCTGGATGCTGAACTCTCCAAAGTTTTACTAAGCTAAAAGTAAATATTATGGAACACAAAAAAACATTAGTAACCATCCTACAGTGATTCACCAGGAAGTACACGAAAAAACATTTGATCTTACCTACCACTGATTACTTGAATCCTATGAAACAAGTGGTGTAACCCCCCCACCCCCCCTAAATTCTGAGAAGTTGATGCAAATTACACACTTCATAGCATCTTTAAATGTAATATATTTACAAATCAGGGCTTCCATCCTGTACAGAACTCTCTGGATGCAATATCCCATCTCATAGATATTTAAAAGAGTAGGATTATGTATTTTCCAGGCATCTAGAGCCATTTTATAGCACAATCAAATAACTGTTACCTTCAGTTGTCATAAAAATGCTTCATGTATCAAATATGACTTGGAAGAAATTTGACTTTCTTATTTAACTCCTTGAAATTGGGCCTCTGTCTCTTGAAAAGTTCCTGCTCCTTCTGAGTCTCCAACTTCAGGAAGTCAACATAACACGGCTCCTCTATTAACCACTAACACATGTACAAACCGATCAGGTGTGTGCTTATCACGCCTCTCCGCTCCGCCGTTTCTCCACACTCGTGTTTTTCTGCAGAGTGGTGTGTGTTTGACCCCACAGACCCGATGTGTGGCATTTGGATGATCAGGTGTTTGCATGCTGGCTGCGCCCCGGTGGACCGGTATGTGCTGTGTCAGCCGGGTCATTAGGTGACAGGGAATCCATAGAGGACGAGCATGGAAACTTCTGTGTGAGTGGAGGAGAAAAACAAAGAGCGGCATTTTGGTGCGTCTGCCTGACAGACAAAGTACTGAACACAAAGTGGAAGGAGAAATTCTTATACAAAGTTGCTGTTTTCATATTGTTCTAAATGCAGCTTTTATTTGTTACTATGTTACCAACCTAAACTGTTACTTACTGGTTAAATTTAATTATAACCTTCCACCAAATATCTAACCTAATGTTGATCATGACAAAATTTTCACACAACTTTGTTGTAGACACAACTCAAGCTGAGGATGTTTTAATGTTTCCTCATCAAATCAATCGATTCTTTCTGTTCCAGTGCAGTTTTCTTTTTTCTTTTTTTCCCCCCAACTCTAGAGGCACTGAATCCACAATCTTTGAATTTATTGACCCTGGTCAATAGTTTACTAGGTATGAAACCAAAAAAGTAGAATATGTTGTTGTTATTTTGCCGTATCCGTCATATTACTTGAACATGGCATCAAAACAACAATTTGTCACAATAACTTCTGGGACAATTTATCATCCAACATACTGAATCGTTATAGTTGTAGACTATCTTTGTTTCAAATTGAGGAGTTTTGGCTAAAACATTTACAGACATTAAAGGTGAAATGAATATATTTTGTACAATTTTGGTTTAATTACAACTCTGAATATGGTGGGGGGGCTTTCAGTAAGTTAACTTTTTTTTTTTTTTTTTTTGAGTGAATACTCCAGTTAACGATTAATCAATTACTAAATCAATTGACTGTTATTTCAATAAACAGTTACAGTAATCACGATTAATTCAGCCCTGAAATAGAGATGACTTGACTGTGAAACTTCAACATTTTAAATGGTCGGCTTTTATTTCCCTCCAATAATTTTAGTTAGAATTTACATTATTCTACATAATTGCCGATAAAACCTTAAAAAAAAAAAAAGTCATCGCAGTAAAAAGATCAGCTCACAGGGTGAAAAACACATCCATTGTTAGGAAAAACCCAACTCGACTGGATCAATAGAATAATACTCACAGACAA
This sequence comes from Poecilia latipinna, assembly GCF_001443285.1. NCBI lineage: Eukaryota > Metazoa > Chordata > Actinopteri > Cyprinodontiformes > Poeciliidae > Poecilia > Poecilia latipinna. Next base: position 267,691 of record NW_015113168.1, on the reverse strand, counting down.
TAATCTGCTTTTTTCAAGCTGTGGGCACAAAAACACACTGATGGTTCCAATAACTGGTGAAACGTTAATTATATTGGACATGGAGTCCACCAGCGGTGGCTGAGCTGGTGGACTTGAATTGTGTCCCATGACAGCTGGCTGTGGGAGACATTGAGACTGTTGTTCTGCGAAGCGGTAAAGATAAATGAAGCATGCTGTCCAGAGAGGGAGCAATCGCATTAACTCATTGTTTATTGAGTTTTGTCCAATCAGAGGCCAGAATCACTCTGTTCTCTGTTCCTGCAAAGTGTGTTCAGACAACTGGAAGGAACTGTTCACATGCTTGGACTCTCAGGTCTTCTAAGAAACTGTAAACATGGAGGCGTGATGTTTTACTTAGCTTATCAATTAATCATCAATCATTTATTGGTATCTCTGATCTACACTGTTTCTGTGGAAGTTGGGTATTTCCCATGTTTAGTTTTCATTCGTTTGTGTGCCATGATGTCCGACACAGCTGAAGAACACACACACACACACACACACACACACACTCTAGCTTTGTCTTTCAGTTCAGTTTGGTTAGATGGAAAAATAACTTTTTTTGTGGTTGTTTTTTGAAAAACGGTAGTTCTGTGGATGTTTTATTATGTTGCATCAAATTGCCAAAGAAAACAGGATTCATGCTGTGGAGACAGCAGCTTCAGTTATCACAGTGAAAAGCTCGTCTAGTTCAGCCAGACAGATGCAGCTCAGTGCGGCGTGTGTTTGGACTCGCCTCACACATGAGCTGCTGTGGACAACATGGCAGCATTTCAGGAAGACGAAGCTGAAAACCTAGAAATGACAGGCTGTCATTATAGCAGCATGTGGTAATTACGCTGTCTGTGACCCCATAGCAGCTACCATAAATGCCACAATGGACATGGCAATTAAGTAAAGATAATTTACAATTTGGATTTGGATCAAATTATTTTCATCGGTTGGAGTGGACCACTCAAAACCTAAATAAGGGTCTCTGTGTGTCCTTAAAAAGTCTTAAATTTGCTAAAATTAAGGGATTAAATTATTATTATTTTATGTAAGTTGCCCTTAAATATGTTAATCACAGGTCTGTTATTTGTAATTTATATTATCATATTTCCCCCCCCCTCTTTTTAGGGACTTTTCTGTCGGGCAAACGTTTGAGTCACACACACGTATTCATTTCATTCTGTGACTTGGGATGGTTGAGGCTAACTAGTAGTTAATATATCCTTGCTAACTAGCTCACTGGCAGCTATCTCTCTTACCAATCCATGCGACGGTAGGTGCACTCTGTGCAATAAGGCTCAGCACTACGGGGGCGGAGGTTGTAGTGAACATCACAAAAATATGCAATTTCCTGCTGTAAATTTCTGTTTTGATATGTCTTAAATTCCATTCATTGTGGTCTTAAATAGTCTTGAATTTGAATTGAATTGGTGAAACCCTGCAAATCTAATTGAGAAACCACACAGATCTTTGTAATACCATCATTGCGTTTTGTCCAATAAGGATAAATTGTTGATAAAGTCGTAGATATGAACACATTTCCAGAGCGCTGAATCTTTCTGCTTTCTATTCTGTTGGATTTGATGTAAAGCCGATCAGATTTCACTGCAACTCAAACTCAGCCATAGAAGCTAGCTGACACTGGATCTGAGGTAATTAGAGTCCTTTATTCGGCTGGTTTAATGGGCAGAAAAATCCAGCAGTAATAATAAAAGGCAGCTCTTACATAATCGACCAATCACACCTCAGCGACTGTGTGTCAACCAATTAGAAGAGAGATGGATAAAGGGGTCTGCTCTCCCCCTTCTGTCAGGTCACAGTGGCATCAAAGCGCGCTCAAATTATTGTTGCTATGGTTACAAGTTGTGCGACCATTTCTCCAGTCAACCACTGCTTGAGGGTTAGAGTTTATACCCTGCTATGACTTTATTTGCCCCCAGGGAGGGAAGAAGGTGAAATGTTTCTCTCAGGCTGTATGTGACGTCTCTGTGGGTTTGATGTGTGTCCATCCTCCTGTCCTCCTCCCTCCATCTTTAGAGTGCTGCTCCGTGACCCTTCTGACCCCGTGACGCCGACTCTTCCATCATGTCTTCTGAAGCCACGTCCATCCAGGAGTCTCGACCTGTGACCCCTCCAATGGCCTCCCCAAAATCTCCAAGTTCACCAGGTAGAAAATGAGTTTATTATTGTAGATTACGCTTAATGTACCAATAATGGTGCAAAATTTTCTGTTAACACTTTAGCCCTTATGCTAACTCTGAAAACATTTAGCATACTTTGCTTCATTTTTTATTTTTCCTAAACACTAATTTACTTGCCTGTTTGATAAGCTTTGAAAAAAAATGTATGTCTGTATTGAAGTTTTGGTTATCAGCTTAGCTAATTCTGTGTGATATTTGTTTATGTAAAACCTTTTCATTCATTTTCAGAGTCTCTGCATCTTCCAACCACCAAGTTCAGACAACGCTCACCTTCCCCAATGAGAGACTTTCTCATCCCCAGCCCTCTGCCCACACGCAGGAACAGGACCAACTCGGCGTGAGGACACACACACACACGCACACACACACAAATATAAAGTTGTAGGTACTATCCAGATAGAACATGCAGCTGTTATGTGAAAGTTTAGTGTGAAACATTTACTTTAGTTCCTCGACAGCGACACAATGATGCTGATTAAATATGATAATCAGGGAGCCGTGAAAATGTTTCTGCACGAAGTCCAAACTATATCAACTAACTCTGTTACTGTTGCTCAAATGCAACATATGTTAACATTCAGCTTAACCTTCCTTGTGTACTTTTCTTTCATCTTTTCTCTTCCTCTACTTCTGACTGTCGTCTCTGGTTTTGCTTCACTCCTCAAAGCTGCGCAGCGCACAGTGACCAGCTTCACAGGCTGGAGCTGGAGGTGTTGGTTTTTCAAAATAAAGTACATTTTAACATTTCATGATACTTAAATTAATTTCACACTCTAATTATGGTTAGTATAAGTGCCCAAATATAGGCTGCATGTAATATACTGTACATTGTTTTAACATGTATTTTTTAAAAGATCTTCATCTTGAAGGTGAAACGGCTTTTATTTTGCCATGGCAGTGTGCCACGATCAATTACCAAGATTTATTTATTTATGTTTTGAATCTGAACAAGCTGATGAAGTCAGAGGTACCGTCAGGTCCACTGTGATACAGACTGCTGCAGGAGATCCTTCCTGTCCTCAGCCGTCTCTGAAGAAACCTGGATAGTGTGACTTCTTAAAACATCCAGGTTTTCTTTACTTTTCTTTTTTTTTTATTAATAAAGTCTCTTTGGATTCAATTTCCTGACATTTAAAGACAAAACTTCAGATTCCTACTGAAAATGCAACTTTCTTTTATTTGAATTTGAAGTAATTTTCAGTCACTTGAAATGTCCTAATAATGTGGAATTTAAGAATGTACTTGAACCACTGCAACAAACGACATCAAGAGATTAAGCCACAGATTAGAAGCACAGGTGACATAAACAAAGACTTAAAACATGTATATAAATGAACAACCTGTAATATCTCCATGTATCCCCTCCTGTCTTGTCCTGCAGGTCGGTCCGGGCAGCAGAGGGCCCCGTGTTTAATGGAGTGTGTAAATGTTTCTCCCGCTCCAAAGGCCACGGCTTCATCACACCTTCAGACGGAGGCAACGACATCTTCGTCCACATCTCAGAGTAAGTGTGTGTGTGTGTGTGTCCTGCTTCGCCACCTATGACGAGGTGCTTTGGTTTGAATCACCGTCATCCGGCCTCAGAAACACACACACACACAGAGCAGGGAGGAGTGTGTAGGAGGACCACCTTCACCCCAATGCCTTTGTTTTCAGCCTCAGATGTCAGAGGAGCACACACACATACACACACACACACACATACCCTCCCCTTCCACCCTATGGATGTGAAATAAAAACATTCAGATGAAACCTAATGGAACGACTTGATTTCAGCAGAACAGATGAGAATCATCTCAGAGATAAACTGACTCTGAGCAGGAAGCTTCTGGTTTAAACCGGTTCCATTCCCCTGATTTATTACTTGTAAAGCTCATTTCCTGACCTTCAGGGAAGCAACATTTATTAAAAGATCAAACGGTGATCTGGAATTTCTGCCAAGGCAGACTGATGAGATAAACAGGAAAATTTAAGTGATTTCAATTCATTACAGTGTTATACAACTGTTGTGTAAATGTATTGTATAATAATAGTTGATATTTAACACTGCAACTGGGAGGCATCTAAAATGTTCAAAATAAATAAACAAAATAAATAAAATGGATACTGAAATTTCTGTAAACCGAGACACGAGAAAAACTAACCATCATGCAAATGGAAATGATGGAGCTCATATTCACTTATGTGGTTAATTGATTTCTTATTATGGCAAACTTAACCCCGAGTTAAGCTTTTCATGTTTGTTTTGTTTTGTCTTCCAGTGTTGAGGGCGAGTACGTCCCGGTGGAAGGAGACGAGGTGACCTACAAGGTCTGCGCCATTCCTCCCAAACACGAGAAGGTCCAGGCGGTGGAGGTGAACATCACCCACCTCAAACCAGGCAGCAAGCATGAGACCTGGGGGGGGCACGTCATCACCAGCTGAGCGTGCGGACCCTCACCATGGAGACGGGGGGCGGGAGGATTTTAAAGGTGTGAGTGGAGGATACTGTGGGTGAATCAGGTTAAGTCCCAGCTGTCTCATCTTCTTCTCACTGAAGTGTGAGCCGCTGCCCGTCGGCTCCGTCTGGACAGAACTCGCTTTTCTTTCATTGGATCTGAAACCTCAAGCGGAGCTGAACCCACGGCTCTCGTTATTCCTGTTGAACCTCACAGAGAAGCGTTCGGAAGTGTTTGGAATCATAAAACACTCAAAGAATGTCGGAGTGTTTCCACTGATCTGACAGAAGCATAAATCCATAATCATGTCATGTTTGGGTGAAATAAAAAACTTTCAACAATTCCTGTCTGCTGGTTTATTCTTATTTTAATAGATAGTAGCTTCATTTTCATTATGTGTTCAAAACTCTAATATTCTGTTAAGGTCCAAAACACACAAATGCAACTGCAGTGTTTCCTTTAAATAAGAAATCCAGTTACAATCTTGTGAACAAGTTTAACACAAGTAAAAACAAAAGAACACCATCGGCCTCCTGCCACTTCCTGTTGTCGTCTTCGTCTTTTCCGCCAGTAGTGATATCCTGTTTGATCACATAACTCATATGATGCACAAAGTGTTTCAATTGAAATATGATTCTGTCGATACAGTCAGGGGAAAAAAATCCCCCTCATGGTAACGCAAAAACCTTTTATCAAAGAAACTTTAGCTTTTTCAAAATAGTTTCCATTAAGCTCATTTTTCTGAATTCCAATCTGTGATTTTTTTTTTTTAAGTCAATGAAAACGCAGCTATAGTGGATGTTGCGGGGTTTTTTATTTTTTTTAATTTTTCGAGTAATTTGCAGTTTAGCATTTTGTAATGATATAGGAAACTGGTGATAACATTTGAAATATTCCAGTAGAAGTCCAGTTGGACTGAAAGCTCTTTCCTCTGGATCAATCAGGAGTCAGCCGATGCTCGCTGCAGGGCGCCACCCACCTGTGGGTGCCGTGGAAACCCTCTGGAGCAAGTCGAATGTTGTTCTGGGGAGACTGTTGTCTGAGTTTTCCCTCTGGGATCTGTAACCACAGCAACTCCCAACCTTGTCTAGGAGAAAGATGATGACTCCATGAAATCCTGTCTGATGCTAAAAGTCATCCTGTTGTTCCTTCATGGCTGCTGTTAGAAGCTTGTTGATCACCGTGTTGTCACGGAAACATGCTGGCATTTTCCCAGAAAGCTCAATAACCTTCTTGTGTCTTTCCATCCTGTAGACGGTAAGAATGCAGCGGAGCAGGCCTGGAACACAGCAGCACTTCCTTCCTTCAATGATTTACACTCAAAGACAAACTGTTGGATTTAGAGGAACTGAGCTCTGAAGAGATTATAACTAACAGCTGAACATGGATCCTTTTCATTTCATTTCCACTTATTCTGGGTTTATTTTTCCCCTCTTGTTTAAATTTCTGGTGGATCTCGTTATCAGCAGCAGTTCTGCTTCTAGGAATGTGAACACATTCTTTTCTAGATCTCCCTCCCTCTCAGCCTGGTTTAGTGGTTCTGTTTCTGCTTTGTTGCACTTTTTTTTCTAGCTCAAAAAAAGCGAATTTTCATAATCACCATTTAAGATCTGCTCCTATTGTACTCAAGTCATATTTTACTGATGAAATTACGCCTATCTAAAACATTTTAAGTACCTAATCAGATGAAATCTGAGGAAGTCTATATGTTTTCATAACGCTGTTTGTGTTTCGCTTTCATCCGCAGCGTTCAGTCAGTGAGGTTCATGCTGAACACTGGATTTGTTTATTTATTGGCTGCCTTCTCTTTATGCTTTTGACTCTGGAAAACGGTCAGATCTTTCTAGCATTGTAGAGCACATGTAAGTTAGGCTTTTAAGGTCCAGAAAAGATTTCAGAAGGGCACTTTGCTGTTCAGAGGAGACATTTCAGGTGCTCTAGCTCCTCCTACTGTCTATTTTTGCACATTGCTGATAAAAAGTAACTCAATGTGTGGACTGGACAGGAGTTGCATGCCAGGCCTCTGTCATTTAGCTAGCGCTAGCTTAGTTAGCCCACTTTGCAATGTCTAACACCATAAAACTCTACACTTGGAATTAACCCTTTGAGAAAAATCAATGATCTTATTGTTATGTTTGGGTTTCCTACCTCAATAAATAAACTACATTTTGTTACTATGTTATTATGTGATAATAAACTGAGCCATCCAGTTTCCTCGGGTGTTACTGCAGACCTCTAATGTTTTTAAAAATGTGCTCACTTTGTTTGACTTTTAGTTCTTAGGATTATTTAGCCAATTTTAAACCTTATGTTTATTATATTTGCAGTTTTATTGCACTTCAAGAAAATAATTGTAGCTACTGTATTTTGTTTTATGGCTGTGTGTAATTTTT
>NW_015113168.1:238800-257290 GCF_001443285.1 Poecilia latipinna | reverse complement strand
GACAAAAGCAGAAAGTCAAGGCATTAAATTACAAAGGTCCATTTCTTTTAAATCATAATTGATTTATACAGCATCTTTATAACAACTAAAGGTAACATAGTTACTTGTTTGTGCTATAAATGACCCGGTGTGCTGGAAAACACATAATACTACCGCTTTAAAGTAAAACTGTGAAGATAAAAAATGAAATCAGTCCAAGGGTCCTATTAGTTATGGTTTCTGTGCCACATTAAATACAGTTAGTATTATTTCTTCTTAACAGGACCAGTTTTACAGGGACACTGGGCTCTGTTAAAGCCCTTCCCTTCCAGGGTTTACTCCACCTGACCGCTGGAGGGCGCCACCGGCCCCCGGACCTTTCCCCAGAGCCTGCAAGGATAAACGGACACAGAGACGGGATGGATGGAGGTTTTGCTCGGCCTCACTACTTGGGAAAAACGTCACTGTGCTGCCCTCCTCTGGCCACATTTGATTACTACAGCTCTAAGCGGTTAAATTAAACACTGAAACATAATAATTATATCAAAGTGCCCACATGAGATGTTGTACCCGGGCAGCCTGTAAGTCTCTGCTGGTACATTTTTATTACGAACAATTCTGCTTTCATATTAAAATGCCAATTTAAAAAATCTGGGAACTTATGAAAAATTAACAAAAAGGGAAAAAAAAAGACATTTGTTGTATAAATTCGAATCCGACGACTTTCATGTTTTTGCATTGAACATTATTACGTTGATTAACATGTACAGTCCATTTCCTACCTGTGTTAAACTAATTGTAACATTTTATCATTTCCCTCTGTTTTTGTCTTTCTTTCTTCCAGAGCACTCGACCCGATGAGGGGCCCCGGCCCTTTGTCTGGACGGTGAGGGGCCAGCTGCTCTGCTTTGGCTCTTGGTCCTGACTTCAGACCGCAGGAGGCGGAATATTCAGGCTGCCTTCTGTCCGCATTTACTTTCATGTTTGGACTTCTCACCCGTCGAACTGAACTCGAACAGCGCTTCATGTATTCGGCCAGCAGATGGCGCTGAAACACTGCTGCAGCCTTTAAAACTAACGGTTCGTATCCGTCTATCTTCTGCTCCAAAGCAATAAAAGGTCAGGCAGCCGACGGAGCTACAGGGCCATGCTAAGAAAAAAAAAAAAAAATTACGAGAATAAAGCCATAATATTCAGAGAAGTTGCACTAAAAGGATGCAAGCTTTAAAATTCTGTCTTGGACCGAGGACTTTTCTGATGGAATCTTCCAGCATGTCACATAAAAACACATTGAAACAGGTTTAAATGAAATCCTAACCAGAAATCTTTAATAAAAATCCCTAAATTCTGTTACAAATGGGAGTTTCTCTGTGAAACCAGAGCCAGTCCAAGCCAAAAACAAGTTAAGCTGTTGTTTAGAACTGCAGCAAATGCAGCTGCCGGACCAAATGAGTAACACAGGAAAAAAAAAAAGTATATATTTGCTGTTTATTTTATATTCAGGCAACCTTACAATCCAAAGAGCGCTTTCACCCTCCATACGGTGAAATAAAATTCACTAGAGCTACAAATGTTACATGACTTGTTGGCAAAAACATATCTACTATGACAATTTTGTTGTCATTTTTAAAGAACCACAGATTTATTTCTATTTTTCACAGACACATATAAAAAATTAAAAGATTAAAAAATCACACCAAAACACAGATCTATGCATCGACTGTTGTGGAAATTCATTGCAATTATTCCATGAAGAAAAGATTAATAATAAAACCCCACATTTGTTATTATATCTGTATCTAAAAACATTTGTTGGCTCCGGAGCCTCAGGTTGGAGACACTGAGTTAGTGGAAGTTGATCTTTATATGAGAAAAAAAGTCTTAGAATTTCAAAATATGTATATATTTTTTAAGATGTGTTCAATTTAATTCTGTTAATTAATTTCCCATGGGGATCAATGACGTATTTTTAATTGAATGGAATTTATCTATAATAGACAAATAATTATTACATTCAAAAATGTTTAATTGTCTTATAATTTTCTATTTGTGAGGCAGGCTGGTTGCTATTTATGTAAACATAGCAGCGGTTGAGGTGAACTTGGGGCCCCAATTTCGATTCCACTTCCGCCCTCAAACAATTTTGGACGGGCCCTGGTGCCAGACCAAGATTATAATTAGTGTCCGCCATCTGGCCAGTTCTTTGCGAACTTTGTGGAGGCGCCCCTGATCAAGAAGGAGAAAGGAGGAGGGAAATGCGAGGTGGGGAGAAAGGGATGGAGGAAAACAGATGATGAGCGAAAGGAGGAGGAGGAGCAGCGAGGAGGCAGGCACTCACAGGAGGAATCAGCGACAACAGCAGGACAATGGGCTGTCTCCGCTCCAGATCATAACGGACACCGGGTTTGCTCCAACTAACTGGATTACCAGGTATGACTTGCGGCGGAACGGGTCACCTTCCGGCTCGGTGTTTTTCTTTTCTTTTTTCTTTTTTTCGTCCCGCTTTTGAAATGTGCTGTTTGCCAGCGGCAGAAGGGGAGGGTGGAGGTGACGAAGGGGGGAAGCTGCAGGAAGGAAGCAGCGCAGTAGCTCAGCAGCAGACACCCAGCGGGGCCTGCTGACCGTCTGCCTCCGTCTCCCAAAGCAGCCGGTGACACCGAATTATTCGACCGCAGCTCTGGCTGGGCCTCCGCTGCTCGTGACCGAACCGGGCGGACCGAAAAATCACAGCGCGANCGCCNATCCGGNACGTGCCCCCGCCAAACTCCATTATGAAAATCAGCAATTTGACATTTTTAGCCTCCCCAGCAGAGATGGTTGTCACTGAGGATGTCAGACCTGATGTACATGAACCCGACATCGTCTCTTGATCCATTCGGCTCAAATGATAAGTATTAAAATGCTCGAATTAAAATCAAAATTGAACTATAAAATAAAAAAAATATATGTATTTTTCTATTTTTCAACACACATATTTAGCGATGTAACTGAAAGTAACAAATACATTATGCACAGTTGGGAAAATATACGTAGGTATACATATATATAAAGAAGTGCCTCTACAAACATCCTGACCAGCGGCAGCAGCAGCTTCCTCCCAGCCGCACCAGTCCAGGCCCGGGTGTCTCCTGCACAGATGCGGGGATTGTCGTGGGAATAGACGGACTCATTGTGTTTACTATAATGCGCCTTCTGTTGGACGCTGCGTGTTTGTGACGCACGCAGACGAGCAGCGATGGGGAGATGCTGTGCGGGCATCACTCAGGAGAAAAACACACAACACTGATGTGACCGGAGCTGCTGATGCAAGCAGACAGATGTGACCGGCCAGATGCACATGCGTGTGTTTCTCTCTCTGTGTGTGTGTGTGTGTGTGTGTGTGTGTGTGTGTGTGTGTGTGTGTGTGTTTGGGATGCTGCCAAATGTTTGATGAGGAGGACAGAAGAGATTAGGTGGGGAAAGATGAGGAAGATGATGTGTTGAAGCGACTTGCACCCGGTGCGCGTGGCATCTGCTGGAGGAGGCCGGGATCCTCTGATATCAGATGCTATAAGAGAGAGAATCTTATGCGCTGGAATCCATGGATTTAGATGACAGAAGTCGCTAGAGCAGAAAGAACTGATTAAAGGGAAGTGCTGGGACAGAAGCAGGGCTTTTACTGCAGCTTTTATGGCATGTAATAAACAGGTTTAAGCACATAATCAGAGCCAGCCCAAGGCATAAGGGAACTATGTAGCTGCTTCAGGCCTTCAACCCCAGTGTGGCACACTGCTCAGTCTGAAAAATAGCTAATAGCTGCTGTAAAAGTTGCTAACTGATATAATTGCCAAATTTGCATAATTACATCCACATGCATTCGCAATAGGTACTGCGGGATAAACGGATAATATCACAAAGAGGAAGTAAAAGCAGCCCGTGTCTTATTTGTATCAGAGCAACTAAAATAAATCTCAACCGCTATAGTTTTCCATCTTGCCCTTTGTTTTTTTTTGTTTTTTTGCAAAAGATTTTGTTGTGGTGATTTGATGTGATTCCAGTAAAAATCTTAAAAGTGAACATCCCCCCACACCCCCACCTGTTACTGAAAGAAAGCTCGTACTTGATTCCTTTCCCCACAAGTTAGCATTAGTTAAACTGTGCCGCCCTGTACATTGACGAAGCAGTTTTGAATTTAACCACTGAAATTGGTGCAGCGGTTTATAAAAATTCTATTTTAATGGATATTTAGGAAGATACATTATAAAAAATAGCTAAAGAAAACTAGTTAGTTAGATTCAAACCCGTTTATAAAATGTGCTCACTCAACTATGTAACTTCAAGGGATGTAACTTTACAGAGTTACATCCCGACCATATAATTTATCTAGTCTGGTTAGTATTTAACTTTATAGCATGTAAAAAAAAACAGCAACTATGAGTGGGTTGTGGTTAAGGGCATAAAACATCACTAGTAAACAAGCTGGCGTGTAAAACGTTTTCCTTGACAACCACAGCTAAGATGTGTGGTTCGTTGGCAGCTAGTGACTCATTGTTAAGAGGCTCAGCCTGCTATATGTTTGAGTTTAGCGTTAGCACTGTCGCTTAATTGGGTAAAGTTGGATCTAAACTTATATTCTTGCTCCAGCACAAGTACTTTTTCTACCATTCTTCTTGGATTTCTTAATTTTTACTGAGTTGATATATTAATTTGTAAAACAACCCATACATCATACAGATACCTTTTGGAGGATGTTGAATAGTATCCATTAAAACTGATTAAATTTTAATCAAACATATTAGTTTGTGTTAAGTTCAATCACTGCAACAAGAAAAAACATTTTATTTTGGTGTAGATTAAAACTTAAAGAGGCAAGGACAGATCACCGATATGATTTTATGTTTTTTTTATTAGGAATGACGATATCAACTTGGTAAAAGTCAAGAACTGTCATAAAGCTTGTGGCTAAGAAATAGTCTAGCAAAAGCGCTAAGGTCAAACTTGCTAGCAAGTTGTTTTATTCTTTGTGTGAAGATATAAAAATAAGAAAAGCATTTGTGAAGTAGTGAAATTTTAATCTACTCTAACAAGGTGACATGAAAACCTTTTACTTTCACCACTGAAGTTGTGCCGTCGATTGACAACAACAAGGTTAGTGTAGCTTAGGTTGGTAGCGAGTTAGCTATTCTGATTTGTTTTGTCTTATCCAGCAGAAACCTAAAGGCTTATTGGTTTATCGTAAAGTAATTATATAACAGTTTGCTTCTTAACAAAAATGTTTTGATCTTTTGATCCTGACTTATTTCATTAAGAAAGAATTTCATAAAGAACTTAGTAAAAGTTAGTTCGCTTAGCTTGCTAGCAAGTGACTGTCACTAAAGGAGTTAAATCTAGATCCAATCTTAAATTCTTGCTGCAACAAGTCAACTTTCTCAACCACAAGTCTCAACCAGACAAACTTTTATTAGCATTTTAGGTAACACTTTATTTGAAGGGGGGTGAATAAGACTGACATGACACTGACATAAACATGAATCAGTCTTCATGAATATTTATGACTGTTGTCATAAAGCGTCATTCGGTAAATTATGACACTTTTAATACAAAGTTGACATTATTCAAAATGTCTTTGTTATGACAACTTGACATTAACCAAGAAATAATTACTGTTTAAACTTTACCTTTAATAACATAAAGTTGGTTAATGTCAAGTGGTCATAACAAAGACATTTTGAATAAATATTCAAGAAGGCTTATTCATGTTCATGACAGATGTTATGTCATGTTTATGACAGTGTCATGTCAGTCTTATTCAACCCCCTTCAAATAAAGTGTTACCGGGTTTTATAATTATATTCATATGTAGTCATAACACAACACATATAAACATGTCATCCTTACTGTTCTCTGAGACTGAATAGCTAACTTGCTAGCAAGCTAAACTTCTTAACCTTGAGGCAGCTATTGACAATGAATGACACGTATGTCCGTTTGACTTAACCAATATTTTTAGTTAGGTTGTTATCAAAATGTTTAGGTGGGATTTGTTACCAAAATGAAGCTGCTGGTGTTTTGAGAATGTTCCCATTATTGAGCATTTACAAATTAATGTGTGTGAGTAAAAAATATATTTTAACAACTAAAATGAAACACCTGGGGTTGCACAGAGACACAGTCGGTTGGCCTGTTTCCATGTAGCAAGGAGGTTCTTCAGACTGAAGGAAGTCTACAGGTTCTAATAGAATTCCGTTTAGAGCCGCATCAATCCTTGGACGGGTTCTACACGTTCTGCTACCCCCAACTGGGGCCTAGACATACATTTCTGCTAGCTGCCTCTCACCAAACAGCAAAAGTCTCCATCTTTAAACAGGAAGAAAAACAAAGACGCAATTAGGAGTGATCATCCAGGCTGAATAGCAGGAAACAGCTCCAAACCACAGGAGATTAGGAACCCAGCAGGAGGCAGATGGAGTTGTTCTTGGGAGAGCACTGCGGCTGTAGTTTGTTGTTTCTTCCTCACCAATGAAGAAGAGATGCACCAAAGTCACGCAGAGGTGGGGTTACTGGATTCAGCTTTTGTTCTCCCGTGTTTTTCACCTAAAACAGGAGCCACCAGCTTCATGGTAACAATAACAGGAAAGAGGCGAGGAGCCGCGGAGCAGCCGTTTGCTTTTCTTTGTGTGTTTTTCTATGTATATGTGTATGTGTGTGTGTGTGTGTGTGTGTGTGTGTGTGTGTGTTTTCCTCTAGGCCTCTGTAAAGATTGTTTGCATCATATTTGCTCCACATGATCAGTGTGCAAGAATCCATTATTTGGCCAAAAAAAGTGTCACAAGACTGCAGTTGCAGTGTGTATGTGTGTCAGCAGTGCCATCAGGAGCTGCTGTGGGACCACAGTAGCGTAAACACTCCTTGCTATTCCCCAGACCGCCTTTAAGCACTGTTTACAATGAGCTGGCATACAAACATGCTTGGCCTTATTTATTGTTCTGCAATTTATCTGTAGATACACCTGTATGAGTTTGATTGCAGTAAATACAACTACAGACTGAGCAGTAACAGATGATAACCTTGAAAAAGATGCTAGAAAAGCACAGTTCAGGGTGTTATAAGCCTGGCGGGCCATCAGGCTTTACTTGCCCACCCCAACAGGCTAAGTTCTGTTTGTTTATTTCAAATTGTTTGTTTTTTTTTATACACCAGTAACAAAGACAGTAAAAACGGATAAAGCTAGGTTTATAGTTGACGCATTGAACTGGATGCGAAGGTTTGCGCACCAATTGTGCCGTCCCTGCATTTGTCCATTGGCCTCACACACTGTTATTTCCAAATTATGATGCCTGATGGTGCAGCTTTGAAATTTTGTCGTTTACAAATAAAAAGATTTTACACAAAACATTGTGCTGGTGGACTGCCCTCGCACCCCTACCACTGGTCTTAGCAGGTTTTCTGGGGTAAACCCTGCAATTTATGAGTTAGCGAGGCTATCTGCTCAGGTAGCTATTTTCATTACAGTCTCTTCATCCACATTAAAAGTCAAATCATTAATTGCTTGGCATACCTCAGCATCACCCACCTGTAAGTAGAAAATTGTGTTTGATCAAGACATCAAAATGTCACACAGCCTTTCTCAAGATATCTAGTTTCAGCAAGTCCAATTAAAGACTTTTTAAGGTCTTTTTCATGCCACGTTGAATTAATTTTAAGATAGAAAAAAATGTAAATATAGGGGAGGTTGAGGGATCTTGATAATGAGGCACTGAAAACGCTAAATCTTTGTGGCTCTTGGAGGTGGTGCTATGCTTTTCACGCTACATATAACCCCTGTAGTGCCAAGCTTAAAAGTTCTCTTTGCGCAAAATGCACTTAGCCTTGTATGGGTTAGCAACAGAAGTTAAAAAAGCTATGTAGCTAGGTACCAAGAGGATATTAGCAAATAATTGTCTGTAGCTCCAACTGCCTTGAGGCACAGAACACAGTGAATATGTCTGGGCATGACTCAAACTTTTGCCTGAAAGGAAAGTTCCATAAGAAAAAAATGTACATGTATGAAATCACACAAGATAAAATAGTCCAGTCACAACAAAATGTAAGACCTGTGGTTAACATATTTACATATCAACTTACTTTTTAAAACTGATTTAAACTGATTAAGGCCTTAATTTTAGATAGATGAATTTAAGACTTTTTATGGATGTTTTTGTTTTTTTCAGTAGTGTGATGAAACATGACCCAAATACAGTCTGTATTGGTGACATCATCACCACCATTTCCACTCCATTGATTGAGAACCTGCAAGACCAGTTCAGTTTTTTGGACAGCTCTCAGACAGTGCCTCTGTGGCACTGTTCCTGTTAAGTATGTCAAATTTAGAGCAAATTTATGTTATATGTCCAGTGTAGACTCACTGGTGGTATGAATCCTCACACCTCAGCTGTGATTTTTCACACAAATCCCACAGACACGTCTGAAAAAAATGAGATTCATCCTTTTAACTATTAAAAAGGTCATCGGAGTCTCCAGAATATACATTTTGTGAAAGGATTATCACAATGACAAGCAGCCATGTATTTGTCTGACGGATTACCTTTTGAATCATTTAGTCCACATTCATTATGTGATTCTTACCTTCTGTGAATATATCAGTTTGACACAATTTCTGCTAAAACTATAAACAAAATTACAGGACATAATTTCATTGCTGTTCTCTACAACAGAAATGTCTACTGCAGCTAAAAGTAAAAAGAAATTGATGACTGCATTCATAATAATGTTCTCTATTGTTATAAAAGACATAGGTTAAGCAGTCAGACTATCTGCTCAGTCAGCTTTCAGGCAGTTATTATGTAGATATTACGCCACTGGTTTCTGACCAACTGCCATCTGAATACAGCATTAACATTTTAAGAGTGATGACTGGTGCATCTTAGTTTCCACATCATGACCGTCCGTTTTTTATGCAATCCAAAATATTTCTGAACAGCCAACTTTGCATTTTTTGTATCTATACATAATCCGCAAAAAATTATCATGTTTTCTCTTCTAGCCATAAATACGGTATGACGTAAAATCTTAACGGTTTTGAAGACGTAACTTTCAAAAACCTTGATTAACATCTCATGCATCATACAAGCACAAGAATCCAAGCCGATTGTCTCCGTCACTCAGAAATGGTGTACAGAACAGACAGGGGCAGCTGTAATTGTGCCATGTTTAGAGGACCCTCTGTTTTGTTCTTTATAGATGTTTTTATTATTTCTGTTTATGTTTTATGAAAAATGACAATGTAAAGCATTGTGTTTTGTCATTAGAAATATTCTAACAAAATAAATAGGGGTTGGTCTTTTTGCCGCTTTTGCCATTTTATACCCTTGTGGTTTTGGTCATTGTGTTGATCTTCATAAAAAAAACAACAACAAAAAAACGTTTTATACAATAAATGGCTTGAAGTTATTTTCTATAACCAACTCATCATCTGTTGTTGTGTTTCTATGGATCTATTCCCTAGCCTTATATTCTCAGCTTTTCAGACGTCATTTTCTGAAAGAGTCGACTGGCCCAAACTGGGATCAGAACCAAAATAGATGAATGAAGTGTAAATCTTCAGATAACAGAAAATAAGTGAAATTATTTGAGAAATTTGAGCGTTTCTATAAAGCTTGATCTGCATTATGTACTAAAATTTCTGACAATGAAGTGATTGCGAGGGCATAACTTAGGGCTGGAGGATATGGCTGAAAAACAAATCATGATATAAGAATCTGCATTGGCCGATATCAATAATTACTGATTCATTTTTGTTTTCAATATCTGAAATACTCTCAAACTGGTGGCGTGACCTTTATTCTGTTATCGACAGTTTTTGCTCCAGCAGCTATGAGGCACAAAACTTTAAATTAAACTGCTGCTGCGCAAGTTACTCAATAGGTTGTTGCTAGGTAACCACAAATTACTCAACTAGTTGTTGCTAGGTAACCATGAGTTACTCAACTAGTTGTTGCTAGGTAACCACGAGTTACTCAACTAGTTGTTGCACTTACGTAAAAAGTGAGTCAGTGAGTTTAGCTGATGCCATCAACCGTGAGGTTGAGCAGCTAAAGACTTTCCTATGCCTACATTCCCCAGAATGCTGCGCGGATCTGGATCAGAGTAATACATTTGATCCAGAGATCTGGATCAGATGTATTATTTATTGATACCGACCACGTTGCTATCGCAATGTATATTCTTATTGATTTATTGTCCAGCCCAAGTATAACTTCCTGGGTACAATGTTGGTTTATGAGTAGGAAATAAAATATAGAGGGGACAAAATGGCAAAGTATAGATACCAACCAGCAAAGGGGCAAACTGACCCACAGCAAAATTACCTGACACATATCAACAGCTGTCATTGCTCTGTTTACAGGAGGCGAATGTAAAGCAGCACCAGGATGTGGCCCCCTTTATCCCTGTTAATCTGCCGTTCACCCAGGGGCTTTTGACTTACCAAAAATGATGAAGACTGAACCCCCATCGGCCACAGGGGGGAACGGGGCCTCTGGTGGGAACAACGGCGGTTCCAACCTGCGGAGTCCCTCGCCTCACCGCAATGCCTACGAGGCGGGGCTGGCGGCTCTGAAGAAGGCCACTGACCACCTCAACAATGCCGCCAACGGAGCTCCCAACCCCGGCTCCAAACCTCCCCTTCTCCCCCGCCCGACTGGAAGGGGCAAGCGGTACGGGTCCAACGTCCACCGCATCAAGAACATGTTCATGCAGATGCAGTCTCCAGGTGATGAAGAGGATGGTGCCAAAATGTTAGGTAAGCAGGCTCCTTCAGGGGCACATCCTGATTAGGTTGTTTTAAACTATTTGTTTAGTTAATCATTTGTCATTTGTAGGTAAGGAAGAGGCACTGAAATTATCGATTCCAAGGGCCTCAAGTCTCAATGAGAATGTCAACCACAGCGCCTTGCTGAAACTTGGAGATTCAGTCTCAGAGAGAGTCAACAGGTTTGACTCTAAAACAGGATCAGAAGGTGGAAACTCATCTTTTGGTCTGTCCAAGCTCCAGGAGACCAGGCGAATCTTTGAACAACGAACTCTACAGGTAAGTTCCTCAATATGTCGACTTCCTCTAATCCGCTTGCCCTAAGGTTTGATACTGATTGGTGTTTCTTTGTCAGGAGAAGCAAGCCGCTACCAACCGCATCTTGCTGAAAAAGGAGCGTGCTTCGGGCTTTCAGGACAGCCGTCTAGACGTTGTGGCCCGCTTTAACGGGTCAACAGAAGCTCTGGACCGACTGGACGATCCTCCAGCACCCAGTCCTGCTACCCTTCCGTCTGCTGCGGCTTCGGTTGGCCCGAGTGAGGCGGTCAGCCCCACTGTGAGCCAGCTCAGCGCGGCGTTTGAAAAGGGCGACGTGCAAAACAACCTCTACCTCCCCCAGCGTCGGTCAGCCCCTGCCTTAGCGCCAAAACCCAAACCTCCAGCTAAAGGAGATGCAGCTGAAAAAAAGGTAAAAAGTGTTGAACACTTGCATAAAAAACCCCCCATTTGAATTAACTGAGTTAAAACAGATCTTTCTTGCATTCAAAGGCACATTCTGTTGGTAAGGAGGCCAAAAAGGAGATAACAGCAGAAACAACAAACACCACAGCAGCTGTGCCACCGGAAGCAGCAGGTTCTGTACAAAGGAGCGCTGCAGGACAGGCTACATGCCAAGAAAACGATGGGTTTGGACTGTCATTAGACCACTACTTAAACTCATCAACGCCTTCGATTACAGTGACTGTAACGTCAGCCTCATTTGAGGCAAAATCTGAGTCCCAGGTGGAAGGAAGCGAAGAAACGGATTCAACTATGGTGGAGTCCCAGGCCAAAGAAAAGGACGTGTCCAATGAGGGAACCGGAGGAACGTTGGTGCAGGCTGAGGTTCATGCTTCACTAGAAAATCGGGAGAAAGAACCTCCGCCTTCCTCCGGCGAGAGAGAAGACTCTGAATGGAGGGAAGCAGAAGAGGACGAGAACGACGAGGACGGCTCGCGCAGGGAGGATTACTCGGAAGGAGATCTCATAGAAATCAGTGCTTACAGCGGAATCGGCGAGGAGGATTCAGGGGGAAGCCAGCTGGATGACGAGGATGACGAAGAAGACGAGGAGGCATATCAGCCGGAGAGCAGTTGCTCCGAGATGCCCGGTCTCCCCGAAGAAGAGGAGGCCCCGCCGCCCAGCAGAAAGATTCGCTTCAGCACAGACCCAATCAAGGTCAGTCGGTGTTTGCTGGCTTACGGTCCTCCAGTCTCTACCTTACAGGTCATTAAAAAGTACATTTTACACGTTAGAAGACTCTGAAATTTGGGTAAACAGGTCAGGGAGAATGTTGCAGAACAGAAACAGTACGGCTCAACTTCAAACCTTGTGGACAGGAAAGCTGTTTAAAGTTTATGGAAAGATGGATGGAGCAAGAAAAGGCGTTGGAGGCTGCAGCAGACTTTAGACAGGGGTGAGGTCAGAACGGATCAAAATATTATCTGTTAGAATGTCCCAGTCAAAGTCCAGGCCAGTCTGTCGGAAGCCTTAAAAATTGATGCTCACAAATGCTCTCCAGTTTGAAAAAGCAGCAAATCTTTGAGTCTGTAGTTGTCCAAAGTTGACAGAGACATAACGCAACTGACTTGCACATGTAATAGTAGTAAAGGGGGGTTCGGAAATGTACTCTCGAAAAATATGATCAACTAATCATCAGAATTAAGTGAATAATTCTGATGATTAATCAATTCATTGGATAAACTAAATTTGTACATTATGCAGATTTTTCATTAATCCATCTCAGCTTATACAATATTTAAAAAATATAAATAAACACATTATTCAGCTCTTTTTAAAAAAATAATGCCTAAAATGCAATAACATAGCATTCCTTAATGAATGTTTGCTCACAAGCAAACATTAATTTTGAAAATGAGCAAAATTAATGCTCATTTCAAAAATTAATGAACTGAACAACTTGAAAAATAGTGCAAGTATTGCCAAGAGCAAAACCTAGCAGCATGACTTGGGTTTGTGAAGTCTTACTGGATCAATGCTTAAAGTGTCTAGTTTCTACTGAAAATATCTTATCCCTTGAAATAAGACAAAACAAGTAACTTTCCAGCAAGATGTAGCAGCTTGTTTTAAGTCAGTAATCCCACAACACTGAGGAAAGAAATACTAGTTATACGTGAAAAAATCTGCCAGTAGAACAAAACGTTTTCCTGTGGGAAGTTAGTTATAAGTTGGTTTTATTTCAAGTAACTAAGATATTGTTGCACTAGAAACTAGACCAAAATACTTGATACGATTTTGCATGTGTGCAGGTCAAGCTTGCTGAAGTCTTGTCTAAAAGAACATGTCATTGTCATTTTTCATGACAATGACATGTCATGAAACCACAAGGTTAACGCCACGAGGCTTGAACTTATTAAAAGTGGCTCCATGAAGCCGTTCTGTTATCCTTTGACATTTCTGCACAATAAAATTATTGAGCCACAGTGAGACGGAAAAAAAAATCACCCACATCTCTGTCCCATATATGTATGACATTAAAGATAGTCCTGGCACTTGTTTGCATCCAGTTAGAGCCATGATCTGAATGAACTAAGATGTCCTTTGGAAAGATGAGAGCAGAATTATTATGTTATATTTGATCAAAGTACACAGCTTCACGTTTGGAAAAACCAAACGAAGCATATTGGCACAAACACAATGCATGGTGGTGGAGGACTCATGCTGTGGGCTCATTTTGAAGCCCTTGCCGTCATTGAGTTGACCACGAATTTCCTGTATGTCAAGACCATGTCTGAAAGTTAAAGCTCGGCCCAAACTGGGTCACTCAGTGGGACGGTAGAGCAGGATGACTGAAGAAGAAAAACCCAGACTCTTCAGACTCAACGGAAAAACTGTGTAGAAATAAATGTTGTGAAACTGAACGTTGCTTAGAAAAGAAGAAATACGAAGGTCTTGTAGCATAACAGAGACGATGACTGCCTCACATTAGTGACTCAGGAGGTGTTTCTGCAGGCTGCTGAGTCATGCTTATTTTTTTATTTGTGCTTCTTCTCAGTTTAATAAACAAAATAAACACAATATTCTCTTGTTTTATGCACTTCAGGTTAGAGTTGCATCAATTCAGAGTCAGGTAACAACTTTTCTACAAGAAATACATGTTCTAAAGCAAACCAGAAGAACCTGGAGGCATTTATTTTTCACCACATTGTTTCCTGCTAACTGGAGTTGATGCTTGGGCTTCATGTACATGAATGTGAGCTTTGATGTGTGTTGCCAGTCAGCTGGCTGAACACTTCCTCTACTCTTTTAAGAGGAACAAGTTTACCGGTCCAAACTTTAGATTTTTTTTAAAGCTTTTTTTGTTGTTGTTGTTCCAACTCTACTCTTCTTGTTTCTACCAGGACTGCAGCAGTGAGCTAGCTTGCGACTGAGCGTTGTGAAACATGTCTCTGCTCGCACAGATAGTCATAATATTACCAGCATACTTCCTCTGTTATACGGAGCATTTAGCGGCTTGTCAGAGTGAGAGATTAGAAAGTGTTTCAGTTGAATATAACTTGAGAACATGGGAGGCTAAATAACGTGCATTGATTAGGAGGATCAGATTTAGCTTAGCTTGCTGTTTTAAGATGATGGTTGTAGAAATTGTTCATGTCAAGAGGGATTTTCTTTTTCATTTTCTTGACCAAATGTTTAGCCGCTCATCTGTGTTGTTGCCTCGGGCAGCTTAAGGTAAAGAAATGGCCTGAAGCGGCGGCGTTAGCTGCTGCAGTTTAAAGGTTCAAACCACTACATTCGTATCAAACACAAATCTCTGATTTTTATTTCTTACAGAGGACAGAAAAAGCCTCACATTTGTTTGCATGTACTCTTCAATAAAAGTGTGCAGTGGAGGGGGGAAAAAACTGTTTTCTAGATTTTTATGTTGATACCATCATAGCTGATAAAGGTTTGAGCTTCTTACAAAACATTTTGAGTCATAATGATTCTTCAGCTTTTACGTTCTACAGTGAACCAAATAATAGGCTTGAAATCTTGACCTGCCTTTTCATGTTTTCATATATGTTGGACTTTACTTTTGTTTGGTGATTCAGCTGCATATAATAATTTTTTAATTATTATATAATTAAAGGAAATTGACATGGATACAATACCATTACAAAGGCCCAGGCAATGAGATCAGAGCATGTAATAGTTGTATGTGTTAACAGTTAAATGTCTTTCACTGCTGTTTGGGGGTATTGATCTGATACCAAGTAAACAAAGGGTCAGTATTAGGTTAGGGAGGCCTGTCGTAATAACTAATAAATTAATTAATTGCATGATAAATTAAAATGAACTCCTTAATTTCTATTTGCATGATTGTTTTTCTCATGTCTGGATGACAAAAACCTTCAGTCTGGTTGGTCTCAACTAGTTTACAGAGACTTCAGTATCCACTTTATTTGTTTTGTTTATTTATGTTGGATATTTAAGATGTCTTCCAGTTCCAGTGTTAAATGTTCATTGGAATTTAAAGGTCATTAATTAATTATTATTACCATCATATTAGTTGAAGATGGTCTCAGAACACTCTTATCATTTATTGCAATAACTGCTATTGTGACAGGCCTAATCGCTTTTATTTAAGTTTGATATATCATCAAACTTCTGACGTTTAGGTGTTTGTGTGGTTGAATAAAAAAAGCAACCCACAACTTTCAAGTTTTAATTTGTAAAGATTTTGAAAATCGTGCACAATTCCCCTAACCTCACATTTCTGCACAACTTTACTTTCACTTGAAATCCCACCAGGAAAGTACATTGAAGTTTGTGGCTGTCGTGTTAAAAAAAATGCAAAAATGTTGTATAAATACTTTTGCCAGGTACCTTAAGCCAGATTTTTATGGCTAAACCAGATGTGTGTGGAAGAACTAGCGCAGATGGAGAAACCCCTTCTTGAGGTTTGCAGCCACAGCCAGAGAAATATTCTCCTTCCAGAGAGACCCAGGAGATTCACAGCCTGGGCTTGTTCGCTGTAATTACGTCTCAAAGCTGGTTGTTAATTGCAGTTCTGATAATATGTGTTGAGAGCTCAAATCTCTCCTCCCACTCCCTCCGCCCCCGGAGAGCTTTGCAAGACTGCAGCCTTCTTCAGCTGAACATCCTGTTGTAAAATTTCCGCTATATCTGTAACGTCATGTGACTACAATACTTTTCAGGAGACTCAGCAGACTTTGCACTGTCACACACAAACTCAGCAGCCAGTGGAAGGTCGTGACAGGCTGAGGAACGGCCGTCAGTTCCCCCGCCCTGACATTCTTCATCTCACCTAAATTCAGACGCACTGAATGTGTTTGCACTCGGATGTACACAGGACTACCTCTGTGAGCGTGTCGGAGGCAGCTGGAATGTGGTCGAATTTGTTTGTTTTCCTTGGAAAAAAGAAGGGCAACACGTACACGCTCACACACACACACACATACGCACACACTTGCGTTCAGCTCAACCAAGGGAAGCCGATAGATAAGAATCACAGAATGTAGCTTTGTTTGGATGAAAACCCACCTGGTGTGTGCTTTTAACGGAGCTGATAAGCTAACGTTTCTGATTCCTGCTGGTCTGCTCGGTGTAGAAAGAAGCACAAACTGTTAAGAAGAAAAATGTTTGCAATAAAAAGGCATGTTCTGTGTTGCTCCGCTACATTGATTCTGATGTTATTTTATGTGTAGATAAAACAACATTTTAAATTTAAGTACTTTAAAAAGTCTTACATTTATGTCAACGTGTAAGTTGGTCTTAAATCTTGTTAGCAGGATTATTTAATCTTGTACAGTTTATATAGTTTGTTTTTCTCCTGAAATTTTCTGTCAGACAAACGTTTAAGTCACGTACAGATAGATATCTCCTTTGCATTTTCTGACTCGAGGCGGTGGGAGCTACGGCTAACTAGCTGCTAACATCCCCTTGTCAGCTAGCTTTTTGTGTGTAACTTTATCGCTGGTTTGCTTGATGACGTTCATCTTTTCCACTGGCTCACTTCCGTTTCCAACCCATACGATGCTACATTCACTCTGTGCAAGAAATCTTGCCATTACTATTATTTAAAAGCTCACATTTTCTTTTGAACATTTCTGTTGTAGTATAGGTCTTAAATTTAATTCAGAATGGTCTTAAACAGTCTTAAACTATATGGCTTCTGTATTCCAGTAAAAACTGGGAGGAAAAAGTGATCAAATATTCAATTCAGCTTTAGAACCGCAAACCTGAAGTTCTTAATCGATCCAAGACTAACTATCAAATTTTATCCTTTCCCTTTTTAATTTAATGGATCTGGCTTCAGCTGTGCCCAGAGAGCTGCCCTCTGTCTTGGTGCCATGTTCCTTTAACAAAAGCAAATTATAACCCAGAGGACTGGCAGTGCCTGAACACTTGCCTCCACCAAATATGACTCACTCCTAATTTTCTTGTAAATCATCCGTCAAACCTTCCTGCATCGGCGTTCACGTGAAAGGGGACGTACGTTGCAAACTAGCTGAGGCTATAAATGTAAGACAGATGGAAGGAAAGGAAGAAAAAAACTAATTAATTGAAGCACAAGAAAATAATAATACAACTCCACATTCGTCCACATTTGGAGGCTGTGTGATCTGAAATGGACAGAGCCTTTAACAAGATGCTGGCTGTGGAAACTGGCTGAAAAGAATAGAACCTTCAAGGAGGTCGTTTTGTCAGCGAATGTTAGAAAACACTAAAAATGCCAAAAAGCTTGTATCGTCTGAATAAGACTTAGAATTAGCTCCTTTTGACATATGTTATGGCTGAGGACCCAAATGCAGAGAACTCAGCAGTATCAACATAGTGGGAAAAGAGATTTAACAAAGAACTTTGAAACTAAACACAGAGAAGATGCAACCAGGGACATGGTGAGTCTAATTAATGGAACCTGGATGAAACACTAAAACCTCACAGCGTTACCTGATGTAGGTTCCTTCCACAGTACTGGACTGACAGTAGATTCTAAAAGTGTAAGTTATTAAAACAGGTCACATGTATGGAGGCAACAGTTTAAACGTGTACATTCCAGCCTCTTACGTTGTGATCTGGATTTCGTTTGCCGTGCCGGTTTGGTTTCCCACGCTCCTGTGTCACAACACAGCCAGCTGCAGTAACTCGACATGTACAAAAACACAGCACAGCGTTTTACTGAAGACCCTCCGGACTCATGTGGCCTTCATCATGCAGTCAAATAACATGGGAGTCCAGGATCACTACACAGACAAAAACCAGGAATGTTGAAGCATTTCCTCATGGGAGAAAACATTCTACATGTTGGTGGGATTTGTTGTTTTTGTTTTGTTTTATTTTTGTCTACCATTGACATGGAAATTCAACATATGTCCATGAAATGGGAATAAGAGCAATAGTTTACCTATTTCAACATTTTAACACAAAAAGGAGAAGCTGAAAGTTCTTAAGAGTTGATGTTAGTTGAACTAGTGAGTTCTGCTGAATTCAACAAAC
>NW_015113168.1:198393-235326 GCF_001443285.1 Poecilia latipinna | reverse complement strand
TTTTAGTTTTTATTATTCTCTTAGGCTGACTCAGTTGTTCTTGCTTGTCTTCAGGGAACATTAGGACCCTATTACAGACAAGCTCTTGCATTTACACAGCTTTAAAGTTACTCAACAGGAAGGAAGCGTGACAACAGGAAGCAGTCTAACAATACTGCCCTATGACCCGGTTTCTGCTGGTGTGTGTGTGTGACAGAGAGAGGCAGAGAAAGAGAGAGAGAGAGCAAAAAAAGAGAGAGAGAGGGAGACAGAGAGGGAGACAGTGTCTTCCACACACTGGAACGTAAATAATACAGTAAGAAAAACCTCCCACACAATAAAATCCTTCAGCTCTGTCTTTGGTTTTTGTCACACACACACACGCATGCACACACACATATATATATAAATTTATATATGTTTCTACTGCAAGATTGGCACTAAATGTGCCAGGCTTCCATCGAAATGCAGCCATGTGATCAACAAGATGGTTACCAGGGAAACCGATGCTGTTGACCTTTTTGGGTTGGGGGAGGGGAATTATAGATAGCAACACAAATGAGAGGGTACAGTGAAAGGAAAGGCACACATAGTGTGAGATTTACAAAAAGAAACAGGAAGTGACTTCTTGCTTTAAATAACTATAAGTCTATATACATATATGTATATATGTCTATATGTAGATATATTTCTTTATTATATATCTGTTTTTTTTTTTGCTTTTCCTTGTGATATAAGAACAATCTTCAATGTGTAATATTGTGATTCTATGTGACTGAACAACACAAGGTAGAGCATAATTCATGGTGTAGTCGTGGTTTTTCAAATTTATTTTTACAAAAAGTATATATTCAGATACTCAAGAGCCAATAAATTGTGGAACTACGTTCCACCAGTCTTTAGGGGAATGTCTACTGGCTGAAACCATTATTTACTGTAAAATAGCTCCAGAACATTGATGAACAGCAATTTTCATGTGTTATCACTGATTCTCAATTTAATTCAGGTCTGGATTTTGACTGGGTCATTCCAACCCTTGAATATATTTTGATCGGAACTATTCTAGTCCTGTTGGACGGTGTCCAGTGCATCTTTCCCCTTAACTTTGACCATTGTCTCTTTCCTTAGGGACAAAAGTCGTGGTTCACATTTAGGCCAAAAAAGTTCAACCACACAGAATGCTATTCTTTGACATTTCAGTAAAGTGCTGAGTTGCCTGACCTTTAACTTTTGTCATATGTTCAGGTCTTCACCACCTACTCTAATGAAGACTACGACCGGCGCAATGACGACGTTGACCCCATGGCTGCCTCGGCCGAGTATGAGCTTGAAAAGAGAGTCGAGAAGCTGGATTTGTTTCCTGTTGAGCTGGAGAAAGGTTTGTACACATGTTTAAAGTCGCTAAGAGTCACTCCGTCAAGTCTCTTATGTAACTACACACACCACATACACACACAGATACACTGGCAGGTTTCTCTCAGAGGACATACACTGTCTGTCTGCATGTAACTCTTATCTTCTTATGGGATTAAAGTTTGTGTGGATTAGCCTAATTAGCAGCTAGTCATTCTGGAGGTAATAGATTTGAACCAGCTGGTATGTGTGATGGCTAGTTTGTAATATTAGATATAACAGCAATGTATGTAAGTATTTTAAATACAATACTAATAAGTATCGGCAATATTTATTACAGTACTAATAGATGTTGACAACTGCAATACCGAAATGTTTTAGTATAGTAGCTTTATATACTATGAAGTCTGACAAGTAATAACATGAAAGCTACATTGCTAATATGTATTAACATAGTAGCTGGAATACTAATGTGTAATAGTGATGTACCTATAATAGTTAATAAATGCTAATGTTTTAGCATGATAATTACATGATAATTACAATATTAACACATAGTTCAACAATTCCTAACATATACTAGCATGGTAGCATGGTAATCATGAATCCAGCATATATTAGCCTGTTTAGCTACAATACTAACAAGCGTTAACATAATAGCAACAGTGCTATCATGTATTAGCGTAGTAGCTAAACATGTTTTAGTGTAGTAGCTACAATATAGGGAAGTAATAAAAAGAAAACTGCCATGTTTATTACTAGTGGCATAATAAATACAATACTAACATGTATCAGCATCACAGCTAGAATACTAATATTTATTCATATATTAGCTATTATAATTAACTGTATTAGCATAGTAACTATAATACTACCTCTTAATAGTATATTAACTACAATACTACCATTCATGTATTTGCATATTTTGCTAACAATTGTCAGTATGATGGCAACAATACTGTTAGCATACTAGCTAAAATCAGGACACTTTTTTGCATAATAGCCACAATACTAACAGGCTTAAAAATAATAAAATACAATGCTAACCTGTATCACCACAGTAGCTACAATATTTACATACATTAGCATAATAACTGGAACGCTAACATATGGAGCATATTAAATACAACACCAGCATTTAGCAAAGTAAATTTGGTATCTACAAGCATGTGTGAGTAACGCAGTAATGTTAAAAATTAGATATACCTTTTTGTGGCAGGATTCAGGACATAGAAAAAATAATTTTGCCCTAAAAAAAATCATTTCTCAAAATAGTAAGGTTTAACTTCAGCTCAACAGGAAGGGACAGTTTTCAATATGTGCAAAAACTAAAGGAGGAAATTGTTTAAGAACACTAAATGTTTTTACCTTGCCTGCAATAAGGTTAAGAGAATAATAAAGGTTAATATACAACAGCTTGGCTAAAATTAGGCCCATTGAACCACAGTTCTGTTTAGAACAGTCAGGTTTAAAAAACTAAATAAGCTGTTGCAATGAGTTTGCTGCAGTCATGACCTCAGGCTGATTGAAACGCTGTGGTGGGATGTGCAGAAACAAATACCCACAAACCTCTCTGAACAGAAGAGACATTCTAAAAACAATGAATCACACTGATAGAAACTGAGAATAATTTCAGTAACTTCTCCTTAGAGCTCATCAAATTTATTACTTCATGGTGGTACTTGTTTGTTCACACAATGGGTCTGACGTGCTTCATAATTTTTCCAAATTTTTGATGTACTTGTTTCGACAAAACAAGTACATGCTGACTGGAAAACAAGTATATGGATCAGCTGTTTGAAGTTATTTAATGTGCTAACTTTTTAGTAGATACCATGTACTTCTAAACAAAAGGAAGAAGTAAAGCAGGAGATTCGTCACTGTGTCGCTGTGTTTTTGTCTTTGCTCCCTTCAGACAGCGACGGCCTCGGGATCAGTATCATTGGCATGGGAGCAGGAGCGGACATGGGCCTGGAGAAGCTGGGGATCTTCGTTAAAACTGTCACAGAGGGTGGAGCTGCTCACAGAGACGGCAGGTAAGCTGCCCACCTGTCTGTACTCGCCCTGATACTTGTTTCGACTAGAATGGTATCGACAGGCTGACTGGAAAAATGATGTTTACAGTGGTTTACAAAACTATTCAGAGCACGTGAACTTTTCCACGATTTGTCACGTATGTCCACAAACTTAGATGCTTTATTGTATTGTAATTTTGTGTTTTGGAGTAACTCAAAGCACTGCGTAATGGTGAAGTGGATTCACAAAGATGAAAGTTTTTGAGCATTTTTCGCTAATAAAAAACCCAGTCTTGAATAATTTCCAACTTCTAACAAGTAATTTTCATGGAATTCATTCAGGTGTATCAAACTAAACAGTTAGTTAATGCTGCTCCTTTTAAATTTTTATTAAACTTTTCCATGTATCATTTTATTTCTATTTCATGGTTCTGTTAGCCTGGCCATTGCCTTCTCATCCAATTTTGCTTGATTCTCATCTCCCTTCAGTGTGCCATCTTGGATTTCTTCCATTGAACTCGATTTCTCACATAGAATTTTAACCAAGCGAACAGAAGGAGTTGTGAATGATGATGTACATTTTTTTGTGCTGTTTTAGAATTGTAGTCTGCCTGTTTAAGGTTGTAGTTTGGCAATGGCAGGAAAAAGAAGTTAAAGCCATTCAGTCCGTGTTGGCCACACCTCCAAATATTGAGCAATTAAAGTCAGAGAGAGAGGAATGTTTAGGACATTTTATTACTGGCAAAAATGATGTTCAGTAAGTCTCTGTTTGCTGAGTGTGGGAAGGCATTTTCCTTTAAGGTTCATAGAATAGCTGGTGCATCACGTTACAGCTAAACTTTAGAACTGAGTAAAATCAGATCCAATCGTTTAAAACTTCAACAGAGTCCACGGCTTCAGGAAGCAAAGCACAGAATGAGGAGCTAGTGTGTTGCCATTAACCATAAAATTTTGCAAATTCAAATTTTGAAAATAAATTTGTTTAATAGAAACAAGCATATTCACCTGTGGTTTTCATTAAACTTTTCACTTAATAGAAACACCACATTTGCAAAATTGTGTTGGCCTATTACATAAAGTCCCAATAAATTCTACTGACCTTTTTGGACTTAAGGTATTACTATTTCTGAAAGCCTCTATAAACGTCAGTTAAACTAAAGTTTTAGTTCAAGTCTTGTTGGCCTCTGGTGTCACTGAAACTGTTCTCTACAGCTTACTTCCTTTCTGATACTGGAACTTAGACACTGACGGTTTGGACTTAAGGTGGTTCTGTGACTGCATACAGTGAGTTTATTTCTGCTGTGCTTTCAGGATCCAGGTGAACGATTTGATAGTGGAGGTCGATGGGACCAGTCTGGTTGGCGTCACCCAGAGCTTCGCCGCCTCTGTCCTCCGCAACACATCAGGCACAGTCAAGTCAGTCGCATTTGCTTTCTGTGAACTCATGTTTTTAATTTTTGAAGCTAATAAAGGAGTTTCACGATTCATATGTGTGGATTAAATTATTACTATTTTTTATTTTTTTAGGTTTGTTATTGGCAGGGAAAAGCCGGGGGAGCAAAGCGAAGTGGCTCAGCTGATCCAGCAGACTCTGGAGCAGGAGAGATGGCAGAGAGAGATGATGGAGCAGAGATACAAACAGTACATGGACGACGACGAAGAGGTAGGGGGGGAGACAGGCAGCACGTCGAAGCGTTTATTGAAAAAAAAAAAAGTACAGCTTAGATAACTTGTCCAGGTTTTTTTCTGTCTGTATTTCTGAAGAACAAAAAACAGAGCGCATTGTCAGCTGTGCTGCTGCAGCTTCACGTAACCACAGGAAATCAGAAGTGTCCTTTCAGTGTGTGTTTGTGTTGAGACAAAATGTCGTCTGTGTGCAACCACATGGCCTGTCCTTTCTCAGTCTAACTTCTCCACCTTGTGGTCAGAAAAGGGAACAGAAGCCTTTCAATTAGCATATAAATTGCCTTTGTTATTTGATGCCAAGAAAATTACAGTTAAGTATTAAAAATGTGTTTAATAGCTCCATCTGCTCGCTCGTTTTCCTTATGAATTAGTCAAGTAATTCCTGCATAACTCAGCTGTAAATTGGATGGTGGAAGGAAATGAAATGGATTGTTGAAAGAGAATCGAGGATTATTTGTGCACCTAATATTTTTTGGGAACACAAAAGAAAAATATGTACTTTACATATTTTTATCTGTTTATGTTGTGGTTTTTACTTATTAATTTGGGCTACTTTCAGACAAGTATAGTTTTTGTGACAGAAACTGTGAGGACGGTGCGTTCAGGGTCACATGCAGTGTTAGATTTTCCACATATTGGCCAGAAAGATACATTTTGTTATCATCTAAACAGATATTTAAATACTGTTAAATTCCATATAAATTCATTTGTATTCACAGAAAATACAAACAAAAAAAAAACAAAGTTGGAAGGTTTTTTTTAGCCATTTTTGCCATAAATACATTAAAATTCCTAATAATAGCCATTAATACTAGACATTAATCCTTGGTGTGAAAAAGACGTTAATAGACTTCTTGTTTGCTGTGGTCTATAAATGCGCTGATATCAAGGTTGTCTTTGTGTCAATACAGAAGTGTAAGCAGAGCTGAAAATCCATTATGATGATAACATCATGGCTTTGTAAGCTGATTGCAATTGTGTTAGTTTGTTCAATACAGCCTGTTAATGTAAGACTAACTTACTTTGTGATGTAGAGCAGAAAAAAACAAGATAAATGGTCGGGAGATTTCCATTAATCATTTGGATTCTTTACCTTGAAGGCTCTGGCTACATTTAGTGTTTCTCTTGAATATTCACATTCAATATACAGCTTTGTTACACTTTTTGTTGTTCAAACTACATAAAACTCCCTTCCAATAATACAATTTTTTTTAAACAAAAAAATTCTTGAATTTGTCACAATTAGTCAACTTGAAAAGTAAAAGGTTTCTCACCAGCCTACATTCCGGATTCCAATATGGCTGTCATGTGTATCCAACATAGTGAAAGTTGAGATAACAGTATCTTATTAATCAAACAATTTACTGTTCAGTTTCAGTTAACATGGTCCTTTTGGTGCTTGAATACGTTGTTTGTTAGCTTTTATTGCTAATACAGATTATAGTAACTGAGAAAAGCAACCAGCAAACCACGCTGCTGTTCCTACTTTTAACTGAGACGCCGCCACATTGTGTTTGACGTTCTCAAGTCAGAGAAAAATGTCACTTAGATTCAGCCCATAACACTTACAAGACTTTGCAGGACTACTAGCTAGCAGTTAAATGATTGTCATCATCAGTTTTCTTCTCTATTCTCTCATTTTATGCTTCTAAATGTATTTTATTTGCCTTCCGTCTGTGGACAGACTGGCGAATACGCTACAGACGAGGAAGAGGAGATGAGCCCGATGTTTCCAAACTCCATCGAAGTTTTCGACCTGGCGGAGAACCAGGACACGTTGTCCCCCGTGGAGCTGGATCCTGAGAAACTGGCCCACAAATTCAAGGAGGTGCGTTTGGTTTTCAGCAAACAATTTTACTGACGTTTACTTCAAATTTTTACTTAGAGAGACTTTACTCTTTTGGGTTTGTTACATGCTCTGAGCTAAAACCAAACGTCCTGCTATCTTTTTTGTTGGTGTAGCTCCAGATTAAACATGCAGTAACACAGGCAGAGATCCAGCTGTTAAAGAGGAAGGTGAGCCCGCTTTGTTTTCAGTTCGTTTCTACAGGATGGGTTACAAAAAAAAAAATGTGTGGTACAGAAGAGAAAACACATCTCTGTCTGTTCTCAACAATGACTTAACGCTGGCTCTCCCACCCACGTACCACCTCCTCCCTCCCACAATGACTCCCCCTTACCTCCAGCTGGCTCATGCGGAGCAGGATAAGTTGCGTTGGCGGATGGAGCGCACTCAGTTGGAGCAAAACATCAGAGACAGCAAGGAGAGGATGGAGAAGCTCGAGGGCTACTGGATGGAGGCACAATCCCTGTGTAAGGTAATTTCATAGAGAATAAATGAAAAAAAAAATAATAATAATAATAATAAGAGCTCCCTTGTCCAGTGAAAGCTGGTTTCTGGCCATTTAAACACTAAGCATGTGTTTTTAGGCTGTGGATGAACACCTGAAAGAAACCCAGGCCCAGTATCAAACCCTCGAGAGGAAATACAACAAAGCCAAGAGAATGATTAAAGAATACCAGCAAAAGTAAGAGAAGTAAAAAAAACGGAGTGGAGTTTAAATGGTTTAAATGGTAAAATGTGCTGGTATTGAGCATAGAGTTAAACATGAATGTGTGTTTGTGATTTGTAGGGAAGTCGAGTACCTGAAGAAGGAGACCGATCAGCGGCGTGCACAAGAAGAGAGCGAGGCGACACACAAAGAAGAAACAGACAACCTGCAGGAAAAGGTTGGTGACCTGCGTGTTTGTCACGCTGGCTTCCATTCCCTCTACGGATGTAGCGATGCTAGCTGTTAGCCGGCTCGTGCTGTTCCCTGTTAGTGCTACATCTTCTCATCTCTATGCCTGCTTCCATAATACAAACATCCCAACGAGATATCAAGATTTGGAAAGTTCAGCTCAGTCATGTAACCTGCGCCCCTGCCACCCTTTCCTAATAGCGTCCTGGGCAACTGCCCGTGTTATCAGAAACCATCACTGGCTGTAACAGGCATCAAAAGGGTTTGGCATATCATATTACTGTGATATTATTATAACTTATTACTCTGATTACAGCAAAACTTTATTTAGCATATTAATTATTAATTATAATCATATTATTAACATTTCTTTATTTTTTTTTGTTTGATACATAAACTGAAGCATCTTTATAGAGTGGCAATATAGCATATTACCTGCTGTATTACCTGCTTAAACTGCGAGGCTTTCTGCTCCATTAGAGGTTACCATGGTTACTGAACAGACATGTTGATCTCCTCTGTGCTCTACAAAGTGGATGGTTTGGAGTTAGATAAAACCATGAATGCTTGGAGGTAACTTCTCTGTCCACTTTTCAACAGGATAGTTATTTTACATCACTAAATCTTATACAAGCCTTGACACAATTATGACAAAAACTAGTAGCTAAACAAGTCATTTAGCTTTGTGCTACACATCTGAGAATTACTGTTGTCTTGTAATAAATATACAAGACAAGCGTATGTTGCGCTGTACGTTTTTTTTTTTTAACAAAATATTCCCCTTTCCTAACTCGATAGAACGTCCACCAAAGTGGGTTACAATTGATAGATTATTTTTGTACTCAAAAAGTCAGGGACCGAAACCTCATTGTCAATAGATAACTTTTCACCAGGTGACTATGAACCCATCCTGAACAGGTGCTGAGAACAAATCAAGGTGTGGATTCGTCGGAACGTCTTCAGCCAAACAGGAACTGTCTTTGGACCCACAGAGAGGAATGATCTAGAGAGAACGCACAGATTCAGTTATCACAGCTGGAAACTAGAGATCAGGCCTAAAATCTGGGGGTAGTGATGAACTCTGACCTGACCCTTCAGAGCCACATAAAGACAGTTACAAAGTCGGCCTTTGATCACCTGCAAAACATTTCCAGGATTAGAGGACTAATGTCAAGATCTAGACAAAATCATCCATGTTTTTATCTTTAGTGAAATTGATTGACTTGACTTAATAATTTGCTTAAATAGGAACCAAAGTTATAAACATCAGTGATTAGTGTATGAGTGGATTGCTACCCAATGAGGAGCATAACTAAGGACAAATCCCTCGATTCTAGAACAAATGATTAGATATTTCACATTTTTCACAGTTGTGCTTAGGAGAAATCTTTTCCTTCTTTTTGTTATATTTGTTGTTGCATTATTTTGGTTTTTATGAGCAAACCTGTCGTACCAACTCAATACGAATGTAAAAAGTTGTTAGGCTAAAGTACTCATTTGACTACAAATGAATTAACGTTATATTGTGTGTTTTTTTCCCACAGATTACAGACCTGGAGACCAAAGTGGATGCCTTGAAGAGCCCTTCACCACCCTAAGCTGCTGCTAAGTCCTACCTCCTATCTGTGACCAGAAGAGGGGGTGCTCAGCGTTCATTCGGACCAGGGCCATATTAAATTCCAACTACCCATCTGCTGCACGGACAGACCTGTTAAAAAAACTAAAAGCGGCAATCGTAAAAGAGAGGCTGAGGAGGACGCGGCCCCTCATCCCCTCCCAGAATGCACCACCTGTACACCACCACCTGTACAGGATTCCAGTTATTACCGGAATCCTGTAGGATTCCGGTAATAACCGGAATCCTCCTCTTGTGTGTCTTCCTGTCAACCAGCTTGGCAATCAATTAAAATCACAATCACTTGACTTGTACCACATCTGTGGATTTTTTTTCCCCCTCTCGTCATCAACGGTATCTTTCCAGGTTCTAATTATAATTCAACTGACTTCGTTTAAAACAAAAAAAAAAAACAAGAAAAAGGAGGAAAAAAAAGCGCTTTTAATACCCAGGCTCGTCACAAAGTGCTTTATAGACGGTGGGCATGAATGCAGAACAAAATGGAGCAGAGGACAAATGATTGTTGCTTTTTGAACTCAGCGAACCACCAGTTTGCTTCTTTTTTTTTCCTCACGAAGAGGACGAGTTG
The DNA here is from genome assembly GCF_001443285.1 of Poecilia latipinna. Lineage (NCBI taxonomy): Eukaryota > Metazoa > Chordata > Actinopteri > Cyprinodontiformes > Poeciliidae > Poecilia > Poecilia latipinna. The sequence goes on along the minus strand of NW_015113168.1, from coordinate 225,348 downwards.
TTCTTCTGTTCGTTGGCGTCGATCAATGGACTCAACGACTACTGAGACGAAGAGCGGTGGAACTGGCCGATGACCAGACAAGGAATCCTGATAGGGAACACAATGTTTAAAAGGAAAAAGCCAACAGAACGCTGGTAGTTAAGTAATAAATACAATAAAAAAAAAAAAAAATTAAAAAAAAAACTGAAAGACACATTTCTCATCCAAACCTGTGAAACTGCAGAGAGCCTTGGAAACCCATGTCTGTGGTTTCCCTCCTTCAGCTGACAGTGTGTCTACCATAAGATCTGAATGGAGGTGGTGTATATACTCTCTACTCGTTTATTTAAAAGCTTTTAACTAGCTTAGGCAGGTTGGTTGGATCTGGAAGATTAGAACGAGGCAGTGCCATGAGTGAATGATGCTTCATATTCCTCCGTTTCACCTCTTTTTCTATCTACATCAGTGGCAAACAGGGTGTTAGCGTTCTATTCTGTGCGGGTAGAGCTTCTCATGTCGTATGCTGTCTGCACTGTCTGTGGGCTTTGCAGGCGCGCCGGACCTCCAGCTCCAAGTTCGTTTACATAAGATGGTTATTTTAGCTGCTGCAGGGGCAGATCAGTATTGGGTTTCAGGAAGCCGAGCGCAGTGGCATTCTGAAGCTGCGTTTCCAGTACAAATGTGCATAAAACTTTGTTGACATTGTTCCGTCAATGTTGAAAACCCCCCAGAATTTCTCAAGGTGTTTCTATAGAGAGAAACGCAATTAAAATCACAGGTTCTTCTTCTTCTTCTTAATTGTGGTTCCCAAGCAATCACACGTTAATAAGTTAGTTTATGTGGTAATTCGTTTAAAAAAAAAAAAACACCTCATCCTAGCGCAAAAGTTTTTTTTATTCTTTTTTCCAAAATTGCAGTGTTTTCATTTCACATTTCCAATTTGAACAATTGTACGGTCAATGGAAATGCAGCTTTAGACTGTTGTGTGACACATTGACGGGGATATTTAAGTTGCTCCAAACATTTCGGAGTCTAACAATTGTTTTAAAACAAATGATTGGTTGTGGGGGAAAAAAGTTTAACTTTCAGTGTTTCACGCTTTTGTGGTTTGAACAAAACAAAATCAACAAAATTATTGAACAATATTCTCCTGTACTGTTTTTACTGACTTCTACAAAGCTGCTTTAATCTAGTTTTTTAAAGTCATAAAATTATTCTGATTCTTAAAAGAAAAATTAAAATGCCAGTGTTCTGGAAGGGGAACTGTAGATTACCTTCAGACTTTATTTGATGTTATGACAAAAAAACCATATAAGCATAATAAAGCATTAATTAGGTCTTGATATTTTTAGAACTATCTACAACATGTTTATATGATATTTCGTGTTTTAAAAACCCTTATCCAAAAAGTATTAAATACCAATAACCCAAATAAGTCCAATATGAGAAGAAGCCTATTGTGAGCCCACATAGTAGTTGGTCCCATGCTGACCCATGCTGAGTTGGGTTTTTGGTGTTCTAGTGCTCTAATCGAGATTTATAAGCTATCAATATCTTACCTGTAATAGATTATTCTCTTAGCTTATTGACTTTGATGAAAGAGAAAGCTGAGTTAGTAAAAGTTGACCCAAAAACAAAGCAAATTTCTACTATAATTAAACAATTTCCATTTTAGAAATATTACAGTTGTTCATTAGAAAGTAATCTTTTTAGGTTTGCTAATTCTAAAAATAATTCTTCAGTTATTTACAGGGCATTGTGGGTATGTTAACCCAGGTGACTTGCTTATTGCTAAGCAGAGTGTTACGATCAGTTCGTCCAAGAAACTGTAATGCAAAAATATAAGAATAACACAATTTTATTGATCATCTTATTGATTTTTTTTTAAATACATGTTTAAACTGCCATTCTTTTCAGAGACACTTGAGACATTTTTTAAATGTTTTTCACGTTATATTCTGACAGATCCAAATTAATTTGCTTGTTGAAAATAATCATTGACTTGTGTAAATTACTACAAGAACTTAAGATGACTGCTCAACAAAACCTACTCTGGAAATCTATCACTTTTGAAAAGCTTAGTATTTCATTTACATTTTTGGTAACATTTACATGTTGATGTTAAAAATGTCAAATTCATTACAATTTTTAAAAACAGACTTGAATATACTGTAACAGACATTTCAGTGTTTGAACTTTTAATGTTAAAAACAATTTGAAATTGTTCCCCCAAAAAGGTGAATTGATTTACAGAATATGTAAGGTCTCACTGCCCTGAGTGCAGAATATTTCAATTCTTCTTCAATTCTGTAAATTTTATATTTCAGCATGCCATGTTGATTTCCTGCATGTAACTGTGCTTAGCTAGCCTGTAGGTTGCTACAAAACAAACATGCTAGTAGCGAATAATTTCATTCTGACGAACTTTTGTAAGGGTAACAAGTACAAACTGCAGCTCTCACAAAAATAACATCTAACAGTTACTTTACTTTCACATTTAAGTTGCGTTCTTAGCCATCAGCGAACAAAACCTTATTGTGTAAACAGGCACCTAAAAATCACTTTTTGAATGCGTAATTGTCCTTAGCCTTTAGCTAGTAACACCTTATGGTAACAGGTTTCTAACTATGTTTTTTATATTCATATTTGAAACACTAATTGCTCTTAACCACTAGCTGGTAAAAACTTATGCTAACGGACGTCTAAATATTACATTATATTTATATTTGAACAAATAGTACCTTTTAACCGTTAGCTAGTAAAACCTAGGTTTAGCTTAATTTCTAAATCCTCATTAGCTTTAGAAATAAAGCTAACAGTGCATAGTGGTTTAACTTCTGGGTCACAATAGTGTGGGTACACTTTAACATGATAAAGCACCAAGTTTATCATCCAGAAAATTCTGTGCAAACAAACGTTAACCAAAAATTAGATGCTCCCTGTGCCAGTATTCAGCCTACAGAGTTTGAGTCAGTGACAGCTGCCTAAAATAGGAAATAAGATCTCTTAGGGGGATTTTGATGGTGTATCAAACTTATTGTCATGGTTGTTCAAAAATAAATCACATCTTTGCTTGGGTAAATGCTAAAAGATGCTAGGAGTTTTTAAAATCTTGTTTGGAAAGTGAGTCACTTTGCTTTTTAAATGCTGAGAATAGACTAATCGGCCTTGTAACACTGCTGTTACAGTATTCTGTATGTTTTTACAATTATATATTTAACTGTTCAGATGTTAATGGTATCCACTGGAGATTAGTTATTTGTGTGGATGGTCTAAACGGTGCTTTAGGACAGTATAGAAACGGTAGATTGAGTTGCTGTCACTGAGAGCAGCAGGTTTTTGTCTCTTATTTGTCTGAATTCATTCATGACTGTGTTTATTGAGACAGTGCAGCTTGCTGGCAAGCTTTGATTAGGACACATTACTGTTAGTACAGTAAGAAATGAAATTGGGCCCATATTGTTTCAGTTAGAAATTAATTAAATATGTTGTTTCTTTTTGTTTTACATCCAGAAAAATATCTGGACATCATAAATATGCCATTAAGGAGTTCTCATTTTCAAAAATCTTACAATACAAATATCAAATACACATGTTTACATTATATCCTCACAGCAGAGATTTTATTAGTATTTATATGTTCAGACTGTAGGTGTCACGATTAAGCAATGAACATTTGGTCGAATTTAGAAAAAACAGGACTGAGCTTCATATTTTTGTTTGAAAACTCCACACCTGCTGTATACGGCGTACACGAATCAGATTTTGTAACTATTTACACCAAGTATTTGTTAAGAAACCTGCAGTATGTTTAAATATCAGTCGAACTGGATGGGAACAAGCTTGTTTGAAAGACTTTTTGTTTGTTTTTAATAGAACGAAAAATCAGCCATAAGAAACTCACCTGAGTCCTATTATGTCTTTAGTATTTTTATTACAGTTTCATCTCTATTTTGAACTAATGTGAGCTGTACAATAGCTGTTGTATCACCAAAACCGTGGTCACTTTGGGTTTGTCTAAACACAGAAAGTGATCAGTTTGCCTTTTTATGATGTATTAGTTTAACATGCTGCTTTTGCCTCTATGAAGCCTTTACATGTTTTACCTGATGCTGTCGGCCATTACCCCATTGTCTGCCCATTGCTCATGTCTGCATTGAAAACAATAAACTGAAGAAAATGAAGCTTCTCCCTGTTTTCCATTGAATTAAATACCTATGTCACCAGGCGAGAGGAAGCCGGAGTACCAGGAGAGAACACAAGGAGAACAGGCAACTATTAAGACCAGGCCAGGATATGGACCAAAGACCTTCTTGCTGCGAGGCAACAAGTGCTACCAACTTGAGTGCTGCTGGCAAACAGGCTAAACATTTTGTTCTAAACACTTTAAAATGCATACCATTATCTACTTGTTTCTATTTAATATTAAAGATTTATAATTATTTACTAAGTTTTAATACCATTATTACTGTAAGATAAATGTGGAGCCTAATCCTGTGGCCAAAACATTGAAGCCCCGTGTTACGCCTGCGGTCACAGAAAATTATGGGTCACAGATTTTGCTGTAACAGCTGGAATCGAACCAGGGACAGCTGTGTTGACTACTGTAGTCCCTGTGAGCTTGTTCTGGTGAGCGTGAGCTTTTTTACCAAGAGAACTTCGACGTGTATATGGACACATTATTTCATCCCATTACGCCAGTAACTATAGAATTGCAAGACAACAGGAACATGTCAACCTGCGCGCCGTCCCAGAGAAAGTCGAGTAGACCCGACCGCCTTTCCTCGTGCGCCGTTCTCGAGGGGTTCGGAGAGACCCCCTGTGCACTTTTACAAGTTTTTTAGTCAACACAAAACTACATGCTTTCTTTTTAGAACATGTTTATTCATTTTTTGGTGCAGAAAATAAATACAAAAACTTTTTTTTTTTTTGAAACATTGGGCAAGGTAACAAAGACCTGCTTCAGTCAAGCTTTGTGTGTCAGAAGAAAAGCCTGTTTATCAGTTCCAGCTCCAGTTTGGAACATCTCCTATTAAAACAAACTAAACTCATCTCCTCCACACAGATCCAAGGATCAAGTATTTACCCATTTCATCATCATTAAAACACTTCTGACCATCATATGTAACATTATTTTATTCTCACCTTCAAATCTAAAAATAATAATAAAAAATGTAAAAGACAATTAAGTTTCTCAGATTTACCAACAAATGTTGCTCATTTATGGCAGAACCCAACATTAAATGGAAGCGCTGTAATGATGGCACGATGATTCATATGGATTATCAATGAAAAACGTTACACAGGTGATCGACTGTTAAATCTGATTTCCAGTTAGAATTTTGAAAAAGTTTCTGTCAATTCCAGTTAAATTTAAAAAAATAAAAACATTTGACGCATCATAATCTAACTCTATGGCAACTACAGATATATGGCTAACTGGAAGCTAAACTATCAATCAACCTGAAAAAATTTATTTAAAAAAAAAACAGACATTTAAATTGAAAGATACTCAGCATCGGTTAATTAGCTTCAACCTGCATAATCCAGCAGTTTCAATAAGCAATCAGTGACATTAACAGATATGCAGCGAACCCGTGAAGGCTTGTGTTCAAACCCCTGCAGAAGGCACCGACTCTCAGTACAACCTCTAACTCATCAAATTGCAAAAAAAAATTGACAGTACAAATGTTTTACATTAATTTTTGGAGTGGAAAAAATATAGAAGGCAATTAAGGAAGATAATGAAGTGTTTAGACAGTGGAAGGCTAGGCAGTAATCCATATACAATGAGTAAGCTTTTCCACATTCTGTCAAATTATAACCTCAAACATCAATGTTTGCAAACTTAAACAGAAAAGCATTTTTTCCGTTTGTATTCCACCTGTGTGCTGTCAGAGCTTGCAGCTTTAATAGGCCCACAAAAAGTCATGTGTCTGGTTTCTGGGGATGCCATCTTTGATTTGCCCAACATCACCAGGTTACACTCGTTTCACAATCCTGGAGATGCAACAAACCGTTGACATGCATCTTTGATGATCTCATGTAGATCTGAGGTCTAACAATTAGGGGTGCACCGATTACAATTTTCTGAATGATTTGATAATGATTTTGAAAAGTCGCTAAATATAGCGACAAAGTTGCTAAGTCAGCAAAGGTGGGGTGACTATTGTTAAGGGGACAGTGGCTGGTTTTCAGATCGTTGCAGAGGTAGATAAGATCGGTTCATCGGCCAATCACCTAAAATTAAAGAATTAAAGAAATTGGGGCCGATTTATCTGTTCAACTCTTAAATATTAGTAAGTAGACTTCAACCTTTCACTCCAAGTCCAGGTCATTTCCATAAGGAGAGGGTAAAAAATGTGTAGATCGTGGACTTAAAAGAGAAAAAGGGCAACAGAGTGTGAAATTTGGAAGTCAAGAAGAAAGCCACCATTGAAAGATGGCCAAACAAAGTCCTGACATAAAAGAATGTTTTCTGATCTTACCTACATGAGGTGGAAAATCAACACTACACATTACTCTGAACACATCATCCACACAGTGAAATGTAGCAGCAGAAGCATCATGTGGTGGGGACAGAAAGTATCAAAATGTATAGAATTTTTCCTTTACTTTGTAGGTTTATCAATTCAAATCCCAATAAAATGCACTGATGTTTGTGACTATAACAAGACAAAATGTGAAAAACTCAAGGAGTGTGAATAGTTTAAGGAAGAACAGATGTGTGTCAGTTGGGGTAGTTTGTAAATTGGATTCGTCATCTTGTGTCGTCAGAGAAAGACCCTGAAGGTAGCAGTTAGAATTAGGCTGTGCAGGATTATGAGCTAGGAACAAACATAAATATAGCTTAACAAGAGTGGATTTTGTTTTGTATTCCAGCATAAACACTAACCTGACCTCAAACCAACCAATAGATTAACCTCTGGCTCTGAAGCTGTGTTAGTGCGAGAGGGAAAGGAGATGCAACATATTAAAGGATTGTTCCCACAGGGATAGAAAGTCACGTAAAAAGTGTGACGCGTGGCTCAGTCGTCCACACCGATGTTGCGGAACAGATAGGACATGGACTCTCCGTTGTGGATGCGGCGGATGGCCTCCGACAGGATCATGCTGATGTCTACCGTTTTGATCTTTGGGCACTGGAGCTTCTGCAGCTCGTGGGGGATTGTGTTGGTCACCACCACCTGAAGGGCGGAGGAGGAAACTATGAAGGAGGACATTACAGCAACAAAAAGACGCATCAAGGTAAAAGCTCTGACCTCGTCAATGGCGGACTCTTCTATGAACCTCGGGGCATCCGAGGAGAGTAGTCCGTGCGTCGCCATGACAAAAATCTTGTAGGCCCCTCTCTCCTTTAGCGTCTCTGCCGCCGCCACGAAGCTATCGACGTCATCGATGATGTCATCCTGCAGAACAATCAAGTCAATGCAACTGGCTCGAAATTTAAATCAAGCCAAGTCTGGCGCAAGTGATTGCTGCCAATCTCACCACTATAATGGCGATGCGTCCCCCTACGTCTCCCACCACCGTGATTGGAGGCTTTTCTTTAGGGATCAGCACTGCAGACACAAATCAATGTCAACGTTAAATACTGAAGAGTTAAACAATGGAGATGTTGGTGTTGGAGTTGGTGCTTTACATGGTATCTCCATGCTCGGGTGAATGGCTCCAGTGGTCTTGACGGTGGGTGGGGAGTGGCGTCCGTCTACCTGGTCCGACTCAGCATCCTGAGCTTCTCCGTGGATCACTGCGATGCCGAGACGCAGTCGTTCAGCGAACGACTGAGCCCTGAACCCCAGGCAGAGATCAAACCAGCCACCGGCTGCTTAGCAACACAACATCCTCCATTTAGAAGTCGACTACAAACTTACAAAGTTTCCTCTACCACTGGAGACTTTTCAAAGTTAGTCAAATTCAAAGTGGCAAGTGTAAAGCCATTGTTGAAAGGAAGCAGTTTCCCACAAGTCACATAGGGGGTGCCTCAAACTTGAAAAAGACGCTCAAATAAAACCGAAATTGAACTTTCCAACCAACAGATAAAATAAAAGCTAACACTGCACATCACCCCCAATATACATCAACTCCATGACAAAACATTGTGGAGGCAAGGAAAATGAGGAAGCAGTCAACCGCAGTGAAACAAAACCTCACCAGCCGTCCATTCTCAAAGCAAGAAACTACACCCAAGGATAAAAGGCATTCCTCAGAAACTGATGGAGCGCATTGCTCTGGATAACCAACCATTTTTATTCGTTGAGGATATCAGACTCAGACTACGTCGATGGTCCCCAGTCGTAGATATTTCCGACGTAGCTTTACCCGAGTTGCAGGTGGTCTTTTCTGACAACATTGAGAAGCTAACAGCCAATAACGCTTGGTATTGACATCGGTATTAGCTGATGTTCATGCAGATATATTCTGCAGCTCTAATAAAATCCCAATAAAATATATGGAGGTTAGTGGTTATACCATGAAATAATGTGAATAATGAGAGACACTGCAACTTTTGCCTGTAAAGTCATTGTAAAACAAAGAGGGACAACCCGAGCTCTACTCTAAGCAGCAGATGAAGGAGAACTTACCTTTTTGCTGAAGCCGGAGATTTTGCTACAATTACAGCATTTCTGTAGTCGGGGATCTGAGGGTTTAAATGTAAAAAAATATATATAATATGAAACAGTATCATAGTTAGGTTTGTCACCGTCACAAGAGTTGTCACTGTAGCAAGTGTATTGTTCTTGCTGGGCTGAGACCAATATGAATGGAATTTAAGATCTAGATCTCCAAAGAAATATACAAACGTCGTCCAGCCAACTGGCGATAAATGTCAACACCACCCATGGCAGACATATAAAAAGCTATCTAGCATGGATATATTAGCAGTGAGTCACATAACACAATGAAGATGTCTGTCTAATTCAACATTTTGCCTGACTGAAAAGTCAAATACATAAATACAAACTAAATACATAGAATATGCAAAATTATTTCTGCCAAGACAAAATTTCCAATAAGACCTGTGAGTAACATATTTAGGGCCAACTTACTTTTTTAAAATTAACTTAAGAGATTTTAAGGCCTTCATTTCAGATACAACAATTTAGGACTTTTTTTTTTTTTACCTCCTCTTGGATGTACTGAAGCAGAAACGGAGACGCTCTCAGATTGTCCACTGGAATGTTGAAGAAGCCCTGAATCTCCTTCTGATGGAGGTCCATAGTGATCAGGTGAGTGAGGCCTGTATACATACACGTGTTCACGTCGTACATGATGAATTTTGGGTATTGAATACTTATCCAATAATTGAATATTTGACAGTGTGTGAGGGTCCAGTCCTCTCATACTTACCGGCTTTACAGACCATGGAGGCGATGAGCTTAGAGACGATGGAGCCCCTTTTCCTCATCTTGCACTGCTTGCTGTAGGGGAAGTAGGGCAGGACACCGGTGATGCTGCGCGCACACGACGTCCTGCAGGCGTACACCATGATCAGCATCTCCATGATGGTGGTGTTGACGTCCCTGATGCAGAAAAAAAGAACAAACAAGAGAAACATGCAATTTTCTGCAAAATGCGAGAAAATCAAAAAATTGTATTTCCCTCCAAAGCTCTTGAAGGAAGCGGAGCCATGCGTGACATCACTGTGGTCAAACAAACAACCCATAGTGCTCCGTTACACAGCATGGCTACAGTGGACTACAGTGCAAAAACAAATATTATTATTAAGTATTTCTCAAGTGCAAATATCTTAGTACATTTGAAATAAGACACAACTAACTTACAAGTAACTTTTCAGCAAGATGTAGATGCTTGTTTAAAGTAAATAAATCCTTAATATTGACAACAGTTCTAATTCAACTGAGATTATTTCACTTATGTCATGGGAAAAATGTATTTATGGGTCAGCAAACAAATCACTTGGATCTTTTTCTTGGCATTTCTTCACTCACTGCATTTCCGTCACAAATGTGCACAAAACTTAGTTTTGCTGATGTTGAGAAGACTACCTGTGTAATTAAAATCACAGACAGACATTAAAAAAACATGGAGCTCCAACATCCTCCGACCATTTCCTGTCGTCTACTTCGTGGTTTGCGCCACTCGTATTGATCATGTGACTCATGTGATGCTTTAAAAATGTTTCCATTGCAGTTTTGTGAATTGAACCAATTTTGATACTGTCAAAAAGATCAAAATTGGCGTGTTCCAATTTATTTTAGAAATGTAAACATACGCAATTATATGCTCAATGGAAATGCAGCTATTGTGTCTGGTCTCTCTTGATCAGTTAGCAAAAGCATGTGCGACTGCAATAAGGCTCCCCAGTGAAACAGGTGATTTTAAAATCAGCTCTACTTTGCAGTTGTGTTGTACTGGCTCTTATTTTCAGATGATTCTGTATTTTTAAAAACATTCATAAGATTTTTTTCATGTCAGAATTGTAGTCTGTAACCAAACTCCATGAGGGGTGTAAATGCCTTCTGAGGTTAAGTGTGTGCGCTCTGGTTCTTACTTTGACACAGTCTGGATGATGAAGACATCTTTGCCTCGCACCGATTCCTGGATCTGTACCCGTGTTTCTATGGAAACAAGGACGAGATTTGGAAAAACAAAAAAAATAAAAATAATCCAGTCAGCTACACAAACACACCGTGTTATCTCATAACAAAGCCTGTGAGGTTTGTCCTCCTCCCCTCTCCTATCTGCCTACCACACTGCTGTGGAAAACTGGACATACCAGCATTCCAGAACTAAACCAGGGATTAGAGACAGAATCCTTCCTGTAGGAGCTAAAACTAAATTGTCATCGGGTCCGACGGAGTGAACTAGGAGCTGCAGTGACTTCAAATCGGAAACGTATACTGTACTTTGACTTCACCAGAGTGGCTTCAATTAATCAATTTTTGATTTGCCCCGACTTGCATCAATGGTACTTAGATAAAACCTCTGGAAGCGTTTCGCAAGGTTTCAAAGTTTAAGAATCAGTAATTGGCAAATCAATGTATTATCCTGAGACAAACAGATCCAGCTCTTCACAACCAGAGCGGAGGTAGAAAACAAGCACTCCAGAACTGGAATAAAGTCCTGTAGGTCTTTTAAATTTGTGTTGTGCAGGGGAAACAAATCAAGATTGGCTTTTCATGTATCGGCCAGTCTTCCAAAATGAAGGAAATCTAGACCAAACTGTCATGGCAGAAAGAAAATCCTGAATTTTTCCTTAATTTTGAGTTAGTGGTTTTCAAATTAACTTTAAAAAATAGTTTGTTTTGAGGCAATAGACAATTAAATCCAAACGCTACAGTCAAGTTTTGATTTGCAAAAAGAGCAATACTAATTTATCAAAAACATTATGTGTTGTAACTTAGTCCACTTGTTTATGTAAAATAAATCAGAAAACCTCACAGAAACTTTCTTTTTTTATTGCTTGCTAAATCTATTTTATTTGAGCAATACACATTTTATTAATATATAAATTATGTAGTTATTGGTAAAATAAAAAAACATTTATTTCATCACTGCTTAATTTTGAATATGGTGCCACAACTTAAAAATGTGATAAAGTTTGAAATAAAAGCATTTAAACTGTTTTTTTAAACAGTACTAACAGTACTGATTATTTGATTAATTTACTATAGCAGATCAATCGATAATTAAAATAATCATTACCTGTACACACACACACACACACACACACACACACACACACACACACACACACACACACCAATAGTGTGTGTGTTAGTACCTCGTACCCAGTTAGTACGAGGTTCAATGGACAATTAAACAACTTGGAGTTTTAAACATCCTTACAATTTAATGACTATTTCATTATTAATCTTCAAAACAAACTAAATATTAATAGTGACGTAGAAGATTTTGAAAATAATTTCTCTACAACAACATAAGTGATACTTTACATTTGTCACATTGTAGTTTGTGGTTGTAATGTGACAAAATAAAAGAAATAAATAAAAAGCCACAATAAGTGTTGTTCAGTCTTTCTTAAAATCTGTACGTTTTCTACTGGCTGCTATGGCGATCTCAAATACAACATCTACACAAAACCCACGGATCATTTTCCCAAACATATCGCTGGGAACAGTTTGTCAGTACATATTCATATATCTTTAACACTGTAATAACACTGGTCTTATAGTAAACGGTTATGGAGAAGGTACTTCCTGTTTGTCATCACCTCACCTCTGTTTGCTTCCTGGTACACCTGAACCTTCCCCAGCTCCACCCCTAACCGCCTGGGAAGAGGAAAACAAATGGAAAACAGAAAAGTTGAGGATCATCAAATGATACGTGAAGGTCAAATCTACTAGCAAAGCATATTTAAAACAGCAGCAGTTGACTAAATTGCTTCACAATTTACACCAACTATCATAACTTCAAGCAAAGGTTAAAACAATTTAAAAATATATTTTAATGTATTTTATGTCATAAAAGGCTTAACAGAAGCCGAAGGAAAAGGAGAAATGATTTTAACAATTTCACAAAGAGAAATCTGAAAAGTTAGGAACTTCTGCAGCTTCACAATCAAACACCATGTTGACTTTAGTCTAACACATATAATAGTCCATGACTAAATATGGAAAAGTTTAGCAAATACACATTTTCAAAGCACTGAAAAAAAAGTTAAGAAAAAGAAAGAAAGTGACATTTCTCAGAGGACATGTTTTCGGTTTGTTAACATGCTGAATTCAAGTGCTGCAGTTTAGCACCAGCAGGCCAAGCTGTTCATTTCCTCTAAACGTGTCTTTATATAGTCACAGGTTGTAGCTTGTGTCTGCAAAGTGGGATCTGCACTTTGTATTTTATTTACACATAAAATGAGCTCAAAGTTGGTAACCTGACGTGTTGCCAAACAAACGGTAAGACCGGCGATTCCGACTGGTTCTGATTGATTTCCCTTTAGCTCTGTGACGCTGCTGCAGTGGTTTATTTCTCTGCTGTGTTTACATTCTGATATTTTTAAAGTCTGTCCCTAATCCAGGTTCTGGGTTAAAAATGACAGGCCAATATGCGAGTGTCACAACATTTCCAAACGTAACGTGTCTGTGATGGTCCAACCAGTCAAGGACAAGGACAAAGGCATATATAAAAAAAATATCTTCTATTTATTTTTCCCAAAAACATCTTAACAAAAGGATTCAACAACCAATCTAAAAAAATATAACAAAATGGGCCCAAAAGAAATCAACTAAGGCAAACCTAACTCAAGATAACAAACCAACAACTGCCCTCACACAATGAACACACAGGGGAATTTATACAAACAGGCTAGCCTACACAAACGAGGAGGGGTAGGGACAAAGACAAATAATATATAAACATAAATGACTAAATTAAACTAAAACACTTTGACTTAAACACCACTATAAACCCAAATAACCTAACACAAAAAAGGTTTTAACAATTATGCCATTAGTGGAGAGAGGCAGATTTTTTCCACATCACGTCCCCTGCTTCCAGCAGCCTGATGGACTTTTCCACTTCCTTGTTTTCCTTTCAGCCAACCCCCTTCTGTCAGCCAGTCCTTAAACTCAGCAATCAACATAATTAATGATCTTAAATAAGCATAAGGCATTTACTAAATGTGTGCACCCAAATTAGTAAACAACCCAATGCAATAACCACCACCAAAGAAAACCCACCAAAAAAAAAGTGAAAATCTAAATATATTATATGAAAACATTTAAATAAATACTAACACTGAGGAAAAGGTGGAGGAACCTCCACAGTGTCCAAGACAAACAACTGTACAGAAGCTCAACGACACGGTTTGGTGTTCTGAGACCTGGGAGATCACGAGTCGACTGTGTTAGACACAGTCAGGAAGCAAACACCGCAGCTTTCTGGCCGATCTCCGGTCTGCCTGACTGGACCAATTTTGACCGATGACTATTTTTTATGTTGCTAAGTTAGTAACAGTGTGATGACTTTTGTTAAGAGTAAAGTGGCTGATTTTCCAGAGGAGGAGAAGATCAGTTTCTATATTTGGTCGAACACCGATCTCCTGAAATGAAGGAAATCAGAGCCGATATTTCATTTTACCTCAGGAATACAGCTCTAAAAAGACATCCAGGGCAGACAGAGGTCACTTTTAACAGTGATGTCACAATATTTAGATAATCAAAATCTCACTTTTAAAACTAAAGTCGACAGTGTGCAGAATCTAGTCACAACCTCTGGCAATCTACCAGCTGATGCCCAAAGATTCAGAAAAATTGTTTTTTGTTACATATTTTTCATTTCAGACATAAAAATGTGTAAAACTTCCAAACACTACAAGCCTGGACAACAAAGATGAAACAATTAATCTAATTAATTGTGATGAACCGATTCTTAAAATAAGTATCAACTAATTTAGCCATCGATTAATCATTAGCTGGAGGACACCGATTCAAACAAAAGGTGAAACAACGACACCCTTAGAGCAGCAATTAAGTCAAAATAGTGAAAAAAAAAATAGATTTTGCAATAAAAAAAAGATAATTTTCCTGTAACTCTATTGTACATCAAACTTCTAATGTGGCAGTTTTAGCTTCACTTGACACAAACGAGGAAGTGTTCACTAAAAGCTGTTATTCCATTTCAGGATATAAAATGTTTATTTTCACATTTAAAAATGTAAGCATTTGTATCTTATGGATTCCTAAGATTGTATAAAATAAGCCTAAGTGGTTAAAAGAAAAAGATCTGCTGAAAGTTCACTTTGTATCTAATTAATCGTTAGAATTAATAATTGTTGGTTGCATTCCTACTGGACACATCGGCAAATGAAAAGTTATCAAAGTAATACCATTTCCCCTCCGTACACAGAGATGTGGTTAAATTTAAGTAGGTCTTAAAGTTAGCGTCCTCGTCAGCAGGACTGCACTGACACAGAGATCTGGAACATCCAACCATTTTCTGCTCTCGTTTCACATCAGCACGAGAAGTTTAACCAACACTTTCACCTTCTATGTAGCAGATAAAAGCAGACCGAGTCGTGAGGAACTCCTGCACTCTGTTCACACTGAGATACCGGCAACATCAGCAGACCCTCCTATACTCACTCAGCGATCCTCTTGCCCAGCTCGCGACTCGACGGGTGCGAGTTGGCGGTGAAGATCACCAAACCGCCCTTGGTGTGGTTCATGTCTCTGGGGCCTCGGCCGCCGCTCTCGCCACACTCAGGCAGTGGATCCCTGGGCACCCACGCTGCGCTGAGACCTTCCTGCAGGGCAGACGGATGAGCGGTTACTTCCTCCAGGGTTTATCCGACAGACCACGAGAGGAAACAGGAAACGCGTTTGGGATGGACTGAGGCGAGACGAGTGGATCACGGTTATAGTTCTGTATATTTCAGGATTTTTTTAAACCAAAATTCGTGTCAATTTAGCAGAGGAAAACACTCAGTAAAAGCATGATTCTCTTATACTACAAAGAACTTTCGCTTCTTTTCATTCTTAAAGTCCCAAGAAGTTCCCATCGGCTAACAGGAATTCTCCCAGCAGGATGTATGAGAAAGGTGGAAAATACGACAATAAACAAAAACACGATTTTTAAATAAAGCCAGTTCCAGTTAAAAGTTCACTGTAAATAGGAACCGTAAAAACAGAGGTAAATTAAAAATAGAGTGGAAAATTCATCCATTTGGACATGTTTAGCACCATCCATCCACTTCAATGTGGGAATACAGAGCTATATTCCCACATCAGGAACCTTTTGCCGGAATTTCTCGATTGTTTAGTCTCACGCTACCTGGTTATAAATTTGAAATGGTTTATGTTCTGAGACAGACATGAAAACAACCAAAACATGAGGTTGTTGGGGGTTTTTTAGAGGGGAAAAAAATTTTTTTCCCTAAAATATTTTTTTAGGACAAAGGGAAAATGTGTGGTTAAGAACACTGTGATTATAACAACTTCCACTTTCAGCGGCAGGAGAGAGCAACATCTGTGTTTCAGCCTCCCACAGTCAGCGCGTCCTGTCAGACTGAACCACATACAAATTTTTCAAAAATATCGTAAAAGCACCCGAGTGATCAGTGCGACCCTGTTAGACTTGACCCCATTTACCCTGGGAGCCTGAAGCCAATAAATTGAGATAATTTCTCAGCATTTACAGGTTGAAATTAGAGGTGTGCCAGTCGATCGACCGTCGATCATAATCGGCCGATTTCCGTGAAAAAGTGTATGATCGGTGATTGCCGATCACTTTCTCTTGCAGCCGATCACACAAACCGATCATCTGTATCTCACTTCTCAGCCTGCATGTGCAGCTGGTCTCCCCTTTCCTTCACACAGCAACAAATCCTGTCGTGTGGAACTTTAACGCTGTGAGTGAATGGGGACGTTTGCATGTTGCGACGGAAAAATACTTCAGGGGTGAAGCACGTCAAAATGCATCAACACAACGAATATAATATGGCATTTAAAAAACAAACACTTGACAGAGTTTGGTTACATCGAGACTCACTGCAGGAAAAAATGACATCAGGAGCGGTCAGACAGCAGGTAAAGCTGTGCACAACTACCAACACTCACCTGGAAGACCATGAGGGTCAGAAAGCTAAACAAATAACCCGAAAAATTATTTAAGTCATCAAGCTAGCGGAGTAAGACACTAGTTCTGGTCATAAAACAGATAATCTCTGAAAAATAATCAATCTCCTCTGCCTCCTCCTGTGTTCTGCAGAATTACTCAGCTCAGTCGGAAACAACCAATCAGAACCAGCATTAATCAGCCATGCTCTCAGGAAGTTTGGATTTAGTAACTCATGATTGTTTATTTTGATGCAGCCTGCATTTAACTTTGAATGAATGTTTCCTTTTTTAATTGACCTTATTTGATATAGACAGATTCATTTGACTCATGTATAATTTAGAGTACTGAGAGCCTTATTATTGAATATTATTTTACTGATTGCATATTTTTCAGTTGTCCTTTTGACTGAGTAGCTGCTGTATTGTGCCTGCAAATATTTTGTAAGTTTATGTATAAATAAGCTGAATTTATTGCCAGATAATATTTTTAATATTGCCAGATCACATAGTAGCATTTACACCTAAAGCAAAAAAATTAACAGTAAATCCAGATGATCGGCAGTGATCGGCCCTCATGGGTGATCGGAATCGGCAGCAAAAAACCTGATCGGAGCATCCCTATGTGAAATAGAATGAGAATCATAAAGTAGACAGACATTTACTAAATAAAGAGCAAAAGTCACACCTGGAAGGAATATTAAGGCTTTTCTCAGAAAAGTTAGGGTAATATCAAAAGATATAACTACATATAAAAGTAGTTATAAAATATAACTAAATGAAAATATCAACAATTCAGTACAACTACTCGAAGTAATAATAGTAATTTTTGGTCCAGGACAATTGATTAAAGCTACTCACTCTACTCATAGTGGATTATAGCGTCAGCTTGAAGTAATATACATTTTAATATACAGATTATAACAAAACTGTGATAATATTGAAAATTATGGAGAATTTAAACAATAATGTGAGTCTGCGAGTCTCTGGTTTGAGTTTATTATCCAATCTTGTGACTGGCTGTTCCATCCCCTCAAACAAATGGAGAACAGTTTGTTTGTTTGCTTTTAACTATTTTTAAGCTACAGTTCCAAGAATCCAAACTGAAAACAGAAACATATCCAGAATATCATTCCTTGTTCATGCTTTTGTAAATAGTGGAAATAATGGCTTATTGTTTAAAGTTTAAAACTGCAAATAAGTTGGGTTTACATTAAGATAAAAAGCAAAGTTAATTCAGTAAATTCTAATAACCTGTATGACAATATTTCCAAGTAGATATATTACAGAACTAATTTAGTGTGACCACATGCGATTTTTTTTCTAGCCTGTGCAATTTGAGTGCCAAATTGAGTTAAAACTGCACTATAGGGTTTACAATAAAATATATGTAAACAATTTGTGCCATGGTAGACCATTTATGACAACGTTTTAAATGGTGAAAATCTATTACACATTGGTGTCTTGTTAAAACTGCACGTGCACCCCGATTATGTATAATTAAATATTTACAGTAGTCTGAAAAGCCAGTAATGCTTTCTGACGGTATTAGAATGCTTATAGGAGTACATAGTGTTAATGGCTGTAATAAATGCCTTTACAACAAGAAAAGAAAATGCTAGGCTACAACCAGAAAACGTGCAGAAAAATGACCGCCGTAACTGTTCAAACAAGAAATGGTTTCAATAAACATACAGAGGGGATTTACTGCTGCTTTTAGTTGAAACTACAGTTCATAATGAGAATTGTGAGCATGTTAGGCGCGGTGGGGAATCTTTCATCCTACTATCAACACGGTCACGACGTTAGCTTCACGTTGCTATGCTAACTGAACAACAAAATTCGTCTATTCAATTTATTTTAGCAGAATAACAGATTAATGGAGGATGTGTTCTAACATCCCTCTGAGAAGACTAGCACATGTTAGCAAATTGAGTTATTAATCCAAACTTGCAACTGAAAAAAAAAATTTTCCGACTTTAGCAATATAGGATAGCGACTAGCCAACATTAGCGCACGAGAACCAACGCGAGATCTGGCTAAAAATAATTCTACCGAGGCAAAGCTCCCGAATCCGTGAAGTGATTTTTCATGCGTCGGAGAGCAGCGGGTCTGTCTGAGAGGCTAACAGGAACCACCGAGAATAGGGAAGAACAAAAAATAAAAAATAAACAAATAAAAAATGAGGAAAGAAACCAAAACAGAGTTCCTCACCAGCTTGTGTATCAGATACGGTCACAACCTGCAACCAGCAGTATTTGAATATAGCTACGAGCCTCTGGGGCTTTTCAACCTGTTCGTAGTCCGACGGTCTGACTTCGTGACGTTCGGTGTCTTTGATGGACATACTCGCTAGCCAATCAAAACATGGGCGTAGAGAGGCGTTTGAAGAGGCCTCATTGGCTTAAACGTACGGTAGAGACAAAACGTTAACGCATCCGCCATATTGTAAGTGGCAAGTCCAGCTAGTTTTTTTTATGTCAAAAAAGTCCTTAAAACGTACTTAAATTTACCTTAACTCTCCTCACTATTTTTTTGTATTATTATTTTTTTATTAATAATGGCAATAATAATAATATGTTAGGCACCACAACAGGCGTTTTGCAGCCAGTCCATAAACATCTGACAACTTCTGGAAGCTTTTTTAGGGGTGTCAGAAAAATTTGCTACATTGATATAGCTACACAGAAGCAGTTTTATTGGAATGCTTATGTGTTATCCACTCTGTTTATGAATCAAAAGCAAGACAAAAAATTTGCAGCTTAGTGCCAACACTAGAGGTTCATTCCGGGACGCTATGTTTTGGCTTGGCCGCTAGAGGGCAGTGTGTTGTTGTAGAAATTTTAAACCATCTCGTTTAATGAAGCTCTAACGAAACAGTTAAATTATGTGAAATTGTGTCGCTGTCATGAGTTCTTCGAAGGGGTTTTTTCTCTTTACGAGAAACAGCTTCGAAATTACCATCATATGACCAAATTGCTCCTCTGTTTATTAGTCTTCAGAGTCTCCCGTCATTTTATTATGCGGTGAAAAATGTTCTTCTCATGCACTCTCCATCCAGTGTGACTGAGGTTGAGCTATTAGCTACATAGCCACGTAGTACCGGCTAAATGGGACTGCATGCAAATGTACATCACCTTCTTTTTTATTTACAAAAAAGTTCAAAATCCATGTATTATTTTCCTCTCACTTCTCAATTATCCTCTACTAGGTGTTGACTTGCCACACACACAACAATAAAACAAAATTTTGCAGTTGTTCTGCAACAAAATTGGGAGAAAAACAATAATAGCGAGGCACAGTTAACACAGCTTCAGTGTAGAGAACGTCTTTTTGATTAGACCGATTTATAAATATTCCTAAAGTATGGGCTACTCTTCACTGTTCTTACATAACTCAGTGGATATGCGGAGGAGGCAGGGAGCAGCATCCAAGCCCTGCACACTGCCCACACACACAATGAAGAGGAGAATGGAGTTATAAAACTGGAGGAGAGACAGAGAGAAAACACAGGTTTTACTGAACGGAGTACATTACATGCCCCTGTCCCTCTGATTAGCTTTAGCACAACATACATGGAAGTTTGGGATTAAAGGTGAAGGGTTGCTGGAAATGTTGGAAGAATCAAGTCATGACAGACATATTTTTCATCTGTCAACAGTGATGTGCCATTGAAAAGAAGTTGACAAGATTCAGTTTGAGGAAACATAGATAGACAAGGATCCATGTTTTTGTTCTTTTTCTTGCTATCAAACAAGAAAGAAAAGAACGAGGAAAAATAAAAGTCACTGTTATAAAACTGCAGCAAAAAGTGGTATCCCGTGGTCTGAGAGTCAGAGACTTCTTCAGAGCCACTGTAATACATACTGCTACAGGAGATCTGTCAACCTTGGAAAGGGTGAATTACAGCAACATTTAATTTTCCCTTTGGGAATAATACAAAGTTGAATTCGAAGTGTATTTAGATTGAATAACAATTTACTCTACTTTAAGACTTTTGTACATATTTTGTTACCAGAGCTGCAAAAAACTGAAGAATAACAATGAGACATGTTTTTTGGTCATAAGTTAAAAATGAAAATTGTAGTGTTTCAGAAACAGAATGAAAAATGATGAGAATATCCAGAGACTTTCAGATGCTATTAAAAACATTGATCATTGCACTGATGAGGAAAATGTTAATAAATGAGGGATTGCTCAAGAAAAACTTATAAATCTGCCATGTGCTGCAGGTGACATGGCTCCAAACCTTTCTTTGTAAAAACCATATAATGTAGTTAGGGTAATGCAGTTAAATAATGTTGTAATTGTCCTTTTTTATGCTTTTTACATTAGAGTGAAGTTTTTCAATGATAAAGTATGTTCTATAATATTTATTTAATGCAGAGTTATTTTTGCTGGTTTGACAAGTCTGACAAGTGTTGTGATTTTAACCAGTGAAATTTTTCAGTATATGTGATATGGTTCTCCACCCAGGGGAACCATCTGCTGTGGGGAGGGTGCAATATGAAGACTCAAAAAACAAGCAAAAAAATCTCTTTTTACATTATTATTATTTTATTTAACTTTTTTAGACCAATCAAGTCTGAACTATTGTTTCATACACACAACAGAGATAACTTAAAACATAACTTGTGGAAATTAATAAAGATTTTATATCTGTAGCTGAATTTAAAATGTAGAATGATTTAATATAATTTTGGTCTCCCTAACAAAATTCTAGGCAATTTCATTTTCATAGTTAATTATTTACCAAAATTTTGATTTTTGCTCTGTGTTGAGTATCGCATGCTAACTTGAGTGTCTATAATTTCTTTCAAAAAAGAATAAAATAGACCTGAACAAATGTAGTCATCGCCCTTAAAAGCAGTGGATAAGCCCTTTACAGTAGCAGCAAATGAAAATGCTAATTTCATTTTTTTTTTATTTTTTTTAGGAAATTCAATGATATAAGTGAGCTAAAGGGAAGCTAACCGCAGGTGATAAACAAGTTTGTTTTTCTAGAACATATCTGAGCAGCTCTTCTCTTCTGTAGAGGAAGAGCCACAAAGCGCCACAGAAACATCCAGAGAGAGAGAACGCGCGAGCGAGCCAGAGAGGGAGATGAAAGGAGAGGCGGGAGAGGGAGCACCACGCTTCTGGTCCGCCCCCGAGTTGCCGCACACGAGCCATTTAACGGTACGAGCCGAGCAAACTGTAGAGCACACGAGCGCGTGAACGTGGCCCTTTCACTATTCCTGCCCCGCCGCCCCCCTCGCGCAAAAAAAAAAAAAAAGAGGAGCGAAAATCACAGAGACTTCGAGCTCACTTGGAGACGCGATGGCTGCTGCTGCGGCGGCGGCGGCACCGCTGGATTGTGTTTACGACCTGGAGCACGAGACTGTCACAGCCTCCAGAGGGAAGAACTCCGCGCGCGCCCGCCTTTGGAACGCACGGTCTTTCTTCACGCGCGGTGACTCGGAGCCCGTGAGGCTTCTCGCTACATCTCACGTCTCCTCCCGGCCGCTCGGTTGGTGAAGGCGGCGTTTTTTGGGGGGGAGGTGAGAGCAATTACCAGACTCCAGGATAAGCGAGCCTTCTTTTTCGAAATCGGCGAAATATCACGCTGGAACCTTGAACGGCCCGGCGGCGTCAGGTCCAGGCTCCATCCAGCAGCGCTGCACCTAGAGGCGGGGGTGGTGCTGTCGTGGAGGCGCTGGAGGTGGGGAGGGGAATCCGAGAGCATCCCTCCATCCCGCGGAGTCTATCCCTCCCTCTCTTCCTCTCGTTTCCGGCTCATTTTCGCCCCATCATATGCTAGAGATCTAAGTGTGTTTTTGTGTGGTGTGGTTGTGGGGGGGGGGGGGGGGGGGTTTCCTCTGGTGCGGGGGGGGGGGGGGGGGGGGGGTCAGAGGGAGGCTTGTCCGTGGCCGCGGGAACACGTACCCTCCGCCTGCCGAGGCTGAGGCTGAAGCGCCGCTGTGCTTGAAGGATGCTGCGGGAGTAGAGCGGCTCCGAGCGGAAGATGGGGAAGGACCAGGAACTGCTGCAGGCGGTGAAGACCGAGGACCTTCTCACCGTGCAGAAGCTGCTACAGAGGCCTCGACCGGGGAAAGCAAGTAAGACACCCTGCTGCTCCGGTGCTTTTAGTTTAGTTTATTATATATATTTTCCCTCAAAGATGACAGTAGCTTCTCCCTTTTTGATTACTGAGTTGGAGCTTTTGCAAAGACATCTGTATAATTTTAGTCACCGGCTGTTTGCCGCTGCAAGGCCGGAGTGTTGAAGATGATGGAGGGAGTGTGACGGGAGGGGGCGGGGGGTGTTCATACGTGTATCACAAGAGATGATGGTAGTGATTGGAGACTGATAGCTCGTCCTGAGCGAGACCCCCGTGTAAGTAAGTGCACTGCAGCAGAGGAAAAAGAGGGAGGTACCGCGACCATGTCTCTCAGCAGAGATAACCGGTAAAGCCTTGTGAGGGTTTGAAACAGGAAGAACCATACAAAAAAAAAAATCTCCTGTTATAGTCTGTGCTGCAACGTTGCTCGGTTTTCTGCAACATTCTCTGGCACGGCCCACTCCAAATGTGTGGGCAACAGCGGAGAAGAGGCCAGGCAGAGCTGCAGCTAGATCATTCTGTCAAGACGACTAGCTGCTGATTCCCTCCACTGATAAACTGCATCACTACCAGCTCAGGGATACTATAGAGGGCTGCAGTTATGGCTCCGAATACTTAAGTACTCATGCAACAAGTGGCCTAATTCAGCATAAAAATACAGCGCCTTGCCTAAGTATTCACACCTTTGGGAACTTTTCCAGATGCATTATTATTATTCTATGATCACAAACATCAATTGACTTTATTGGGATTTTTACTAAAGATGCACTTTTTTGCACTTTTGATGCTGATATCCGATAGAGATACAGAAAAACAGTGTTGAATTGACTTGAAACGCTTTTAAAAAAAAACACAGACATAAATGTACTGGATTCACAAAAGTATTTGATAATTCTGCACCAGTACAGCCACTCCTCAAGCCTGGTGAAACATGGATAAACAACTTTAATTTGTTCAGCCAGTGCAGTTAGGAGTAGAAAAGACAATGTGAGATAAATGATAAGGAAAATGACAAAATCAAAAGGGTGGCTACGTTGATCAAACATGTTAAAATAAACCACAGCAAACCTTTCAAATGGTTCACAAAGTGCAATTAGGAATTCTAAATATGATAAAATAAAGAAGAAAGCAAGACATATCAGAGCCCAAAGCTTAGAATTAGAATGAATAGATCTGACCTTATGGACCAGTCTAGAATTTTTATTTTTCAATATTACTACTGATACGGATGATGGATCGGTGCATCCCGAATGGTTATGTAATGGAACAAAAAGTAGTGCAAATTTACACATTTAAAAACCAAAAACCTACTAAGAACATCTTATGGAGCAGTAGCCGTTCTGTTTTTTTGGAAACAGCTCTAGCATGATACAACTTCAGACCTAACAAGACATGGCCGCCCATCTAAGCTGATAGACAAGTGAAAGAGAGAAGTTACAGTGATGGTACAATATGGAGGAGTTTTCAGGTAGGAAAATCTACTCTAAACCTTTAAGTCGGAGAGGTAACTAGAAAAGCTGATGTTGAAATAGACACGAGAAGTCGAGTTTAAATTTGCCACAAGCCATGTGGCATAACATAATTACTCTCTGGTCAGACGAGAACAGAAATGAAGCTAAATACGAGGAAATCCTGGAAGAAAACCTGGCTGAAAGGGGAAAGAACCATAACCAGAGCTACA
Source organism: Poecilia latipinna (assembly GCF_001443285.1). Taxonomy (NCBI): domain Eukaryota; kingdom Metazoa; phylum Chordata; class Actinopteri; order Cyprinodontiformes; family Poeciliidae; genus Poecilia; species Poecilia latipinna. The sequence goes on along the minus strand of NW_015113168.1, from coordinate 201,050 downwards.
GCAGAATGACTTAAAGAATATTTCCGTTTTGGAAAGGCTCAGTCAAAGTCCGGACATAAATCCAATTGAGAGTCTAAGGCAAAGCTTGAAAATATATGTTCCCAGTCACTCCGTAAATCTCACTTACCTTGAGCTAATTTGCAAAGAAGAACGGGATCCATTTTAGTCTCTTGATGTAAAAAGCTGGTGAGGAGAAACCCCAAAATAAAGTATCGGCTCTGGGGGGTTAAATACAAACACATGACACAAGTTTTTAGATTTTTATGAGTAAAACATTTGGAAACAACCTACCAGTTGTTTCCCCACAACACAATATTTATGTTGATCTATCACATAAAACCCCAATAACACAAACTGAGGTTTGTGGTTGCACCATGACAAAACGGGAAACAAATTAATGTGCTATGAATAGTTACAGAAACCACTGCTGGCACAGAGGGCCTGACCCTTCCATCCACTTGTGTGAATTGTTCCAGTTTGGCGGTTTCACAGCTGCATCTGAAACTGCACTCACTCTGGAACGTGTCCAACAGCAGGTGGGCCTCATTAGAATAAGAAGAGCTGCTTGTTGCTGATTGCTAATAACAGGGCGAAAATGTGGCAGCATTGTGTGGAAGGGCTGTAGAAATTCATCGCTTTTTCATCACTCATCACTTTGCTTATTTACATGCAAAGAAGGTAATGCTAGAGTAATATAAATATTTGGATTCGCAAAGTAATGTCAAGTGTGGTGGCCCACAAGGGTCAAGACAATGCAAAAGCCACAATGGAAGTTACACTAATTCCTGTTCTGGAATAAAATCCATCTTAGCATAAATTTCACTTTAGCGTACTTTTAATTTTAACAAAACTGGAGCTTCAGTATAAAATTAGCTTAAATTCAGTTTTAGCATAGCTTCCGTTTTTGGACTATATTTAGCTTTAATATAAATTCCAACTTAGCAAAAATTCCAATTTATCATACATTCACCTTCAGCATAAAATTCATTTTAGTATAAATTCCATCTTAATATAACTTCAATTTTAGCACCCACTCAGATTTGTTATAAATTCTACCTTAGAATTAATTCAGTTTTAGCATATAGCTTCCATTTTAACATGAATTCTGTATTAGTAAAAATTCCACTTTCGCATTATTTCAGCTTTAGCATAAAATTTGTCCTAGCATAAATTTCATTTTAGCAGGGCTTCAATATTTGTACAAATTCAGATTTAGCCTTAAATCTGGCATAAATTCAGTCTTAGCATAGCTTAACTTTTAGTAGCTTACATTTTTAGCATCTTGGCAAAAATAATGTTTAGTATAAATTACGTTTTAACAAAAATTCAATTTTAGCATAAATTCAGATTTATTACAAAATCTAGCTTAGCATTAAATCAGTTTTAGCATATAGCTTCTATTTCAGGATAAATTCCGTATTTGCACAACTTCTGCTTGAGCTAAACATTCATTCTGCCATTATTTCAGTGTTAGCATAACTTCTGTTGTGACTTCTACTGTATTGTGTGGCTTTTGCATCTTGTTGACCCCTCTGTTCCCCGAAAGAGTTGGTAGGGTCGAGAGTCACAGATAGCACCCAAATGTCTTTCAGAGCTTGGTGAAGCGTGTTTGTATAAGAGCACATTACAAAACAACCTTTGGGCAAAATATAAGTGCACTTTGGCTTTAAGCCTGTCTCAGATTGGTGCTTAGTGCAGAGTTTTTATACATATGATGCAGAGTTGTTTGTTAAAGGAAAATCTCAGTGGATTGCGGAGCACTCAGAAAGAGACACAGATAAAAGCAACATTACATGCTGCTCGTCGGTGGTGTGTACTGTGTGTCTGGAAGACTCATGCTTTCCCCATGCTGTCCCTAATTATTCAAGTCTTAATTACAAACAGCTTTTTAAAATGATCCCCTGGCTTTAACACTGAGGTTTACAGTGTTGACAGGGGACTTGGGACTCTGGAGCAGTGACTGTTACTACAGTGTTTTCCTTGGCTGGATTTTTTTTAATCTTATTTTGTCACATTTCAGACATTTCTTATTTTATATTATAAACCAGGAAAAGGTTTATGCTCAACTTTGAGGTCTACTGATCGTAGCCACTCCAGTGGCTCCAACTGCTTCTCACCCAACAAATGTTGGTTAGAAGTTAAAGTTTATTGATCTTTGAGAGGATGTTCTTGCATTGTGATGTTGTTATCATTACATTGGTAGAAAGTGGTCTCAAAACAACGATATTATCGTTTATCACGATAACTTCTGGGTCAATTTATCATAAAGCAAAATTTGTTATTGTGACAAGTATAGGCATAACAACACTTTGCACCTATATGGTAATTGAGTAACTTGAAAAACAAAATAAGAACAATAAACATTTTTGTTGTTGAGCTCATTTGTCTATTTATTCAATAATTTTGCAGGCAAAAGTGTTTTTGAATTGAAAATGTTGCGTATTTTGTTGATACATGATATATGGTTAATTGTGATAAATAAATTCCAAACCCTTGAACTTGACTCAAAATTTTAATCGAGTCCCACCACTACTTTGGAAATGTGCCATGAAATTTTATTTATGGACATGCTATACAATTAAAAAAAAAAAAAAAAAAAAAAAAAAAAAAAAATTTTGCGAAAAATGGGTTTTTCTTTTTTTTCAAAAAATTTACTG
>NW_015113168.1:193173-195240 GCF_001443285.1 Poecilia latipinna | reverse complement strand
AGCGCCCCCCCCCTTTTTGGAAATGGTCCTAAAAATTTTTTTTTGGGAACACATAAAAAAAAAAAAAAAAAAAAAAAAAAAAAAAAAAAAAAAAAAACGTTCTGCGAAAATGGGTTCTTCCTGTTTCTGCAAATAACTGATGCTGAGTCACACTTTTAAGAAAAACTTTGAGAAAATCAGAAAACACGGCAGGTTAGTCATAGAGTGGAGCTGACAAACAGCAGGAGAGCCTAACACAGGGCTGATGTTAACACGGACCTGTTTGTCATCCAGCATTAAACACAAAGCTTGCAGGACAGCTGAGTGTGTGTGAAGGCGAAGGTAAGGTTGCTGTGTGTGAGTCTGGCAGAGACCCAACCCTGCTGCAACTCATTTACCCTTTTTGTTCCCAGACACATGCGTTCACCTGCGTCACACGCACGCGCACATCTGGCCCCATCTGGAGAGCCGCCGTCAGTTTGCTGCCACTCGGCTTGCGCACACAGCCGAGGACGAGGTCGTCGTAACCGCGCGAGCGTTGTCAGAGGCAGCGTCGTTGTGTGAGCGATAGGACAGCTGGTGTAACTCATATTGATGGTTTATTTGCTGTATCATTTTTTTTCTTTTTTTTTTTAAAGAAGTTTGTGTAGAGCTGTAAGATTTAACTGCTCCACTTCTAAAAAAAAAGTTGTTTACAGCTCATCTACCTCCTGAATTTTCCATCTTCGTAGACGGGGTTGCTGCTTTGTCTCTTGGAATCACCTCCCCCCCCTTTCTCTTTTCTCCCGTCTTTTCTGCGATGATTTGCTAGTCTGGCTACGGGACCAGATCAGATTATTCCATCCACACCAGCGCACATTCACAAAGGAGCAGGCAGGGACGAAGCTTAACATGTTGTCAGCCACAGACTTCGTATTTGTTCGCTGTGTGAAGAAGCTTGGGATGATTGACACTTTGTGTTCTGGTGTGCTATTCCGAAGTCCTTCTGGGTTTTTACTGTTTTGGATTCTGCTTGTATTGTCTCACATACTTATTCATATTACAGCAAATTTAGAACGTAGATGTTTTGTTTTCAAAGAGTTGAATAAGGGCAGCTATTAGCACACCTGTTGGTGAACAGGCGTCCGATGATCACGGCACAAAGTTCTGGAAGGAAGGTGTGAATTAGTTTAATTTCTGCTCTCTACGGAAGCCAAGAGAGCAGACATTATCCGCGTGTACGTTTTCCCAATGGTTTTCTCGAGATAACAAGAAAACAAACGTTTTCTCTAGGTCACGAGATGGTTGGTGTGTGTTAAACCTGACTGCGTTTTTCAAATGCAGGCTGTAAAGGTATACAAGTTTGTTTTCTAGAGGTTAACTTGTTAACCATCAGGAAATTAATTACTTTTCCATTAAGTTAACGTCTTATCTCGAGGAAACCATTGGGAAAAAGTATATGTGGAAAACCTCCACTCTTCGCTTCTGTATAAGACATCATCTGAAAACTGAAAGAATTTATACAACAGAGAATAAAACAGCTGCGTTGTGTACATCACAAATATGACCTGTATGGAAGACTGACCAGAAGAAAGTCACTGTTGAAAGGCCATTGGTCTCCACATGCCTTTCGCTTATAGACAGTTGCTTGAGGGATATAGCATTTCCCGCAGTACTTTTTTAAAACAGTAGATGGAGCTGCAGATGAAATCTGTGTGAATTCAGCAACTGGTAGCAGAGGAAGAGTTGATAGCTGAAGTGCTTGTGCTGACATCAGTGTTGGCAACATCTGCGCTGCTGCAGCATGTTTAGCACCGAGATGCAATTTTAGATTTGAATAGCTTTGCTAATAGGCTAACTCCTTGTAGCATAACTTGTACCCAACAATAACTTTTTCAAGCATCCCAGTGGAAAATGGTTTGAAACAATAATTAACCCCCAGAGGGTGAAAGAAGTGGCTTTGTGTTTGCAAATGTGGCTTGTTTTATGGGTGACCCAAAAATGCGAAGGTTCCGCGCACAATCAAAATTTTTTTGATGTGATGATGTGTTAAAATTTGTAATGTTTTGAAATCTATGTAATTAATCAACATTTACACACTAAAGTCTA
>NW_015113168.1:172534-188796 GCF_001443285.1 Poecilia latipinna | reverse complement strand
GCACAATTGGTGGCTGACTAAATACTTTTTTGCCCCACTGTATATTAAATATGCATTAATATTGAAATATATATTTATGCTCCTATTCCATAAACTAAATAAATATATTGGACCTTTAGGTTACGTAAAGTTTAAATAACGTCGTTCCCATGTGCTGCTCACAGACAGGTTTCGTTCAGAGATGGGGGAGGAATGGATCTTGCCGGGGTTATTTTTGTGGCACACGTCAACATTATTCCCACGCTTTGTCTGACATGTCACTACATCTGGAGCAACGGATGGAAATGCATAAGCTCAGAAACCGGCTCCTTAAGCTGAAAAATAATGCTAAGTAGATGTTTACCAGATGCTTCAGTTTCATAGCAAGACAATCAACTGCAGTAAGACTCGTAATTCAGACTGCATCAGAGTGATGATGATAAATGACCTGCACTTACATGGTGCCTTCTAAATTTGGCATTGTGTTTCTCTCTGAGCTTTTTATGGTACAAATCTAGTACACATTCCTCTTCACATGGACAGACTGTACCGGTTTTGGGATTGGTGGAAAAGCACTCCATAGCAGAAGCTTGGCCACCGATTTTGTGTGCGTTTCTGTGAAGTAGATTGTGTTCACACTCATAAGAGGATAGATGGATACCCAAACTATCAGTGTATGAACAAACACAGTCAGCCAACATTTTTACTGTTGTAAAAACAGACATCAGTTATTTTTGTGACGCTCAGTGACGTTAAAAAACGGCTTCAATGAACCAATAGAGTTAGAAACAGGTAGCACACTAAAACGCGCAACGAGCAAGACTAGTTTGTTAGTAGTTATTAGCATTAGCTTCTATGAGGTTTTGTTAACCTCGAAAGTTAGAGTTTAGATCTCACCCAGCTCACCTTCAACTAAAAGTTGGAACATCAGTGGGTTATTCTAGTTGTTCTGGTTTTAAACATGCTAACTGCTATCAGCAAACTATCTCCTTGCACTTTATGAGCTTTAAAAATTAAAATTAAAATTTAAAAATTAAAAAAACATGAACAAATAGATGCTGTACACTGTGGTATGATTTGAAGGGATAGTTAAGAGTTTTTTAAATGAGATTTTGTGAAAATTATGTATTGGTTTTGTGTCTACAGTTATGTATCTACTTTTGATATGATTCCAGATGGCTGAAGCTAACGGCTAGTCCTTGTGGGCTTTCTCCATTTCCTGTGTAATCTCTCTAAATAACCTCAAACTCCAATTGTGAGAAACATTTAGGTTTATATAAAAGAATTAGCAATAACTGATATGATTTTATTTTTTGGACTGTGTTTATTTGATTACTATAGAAGTCCGTTTTAAGCTAATTCCCGCAGTGATTAGCTGTTAGCTTTAGCATCTTGGATTAAAAAAAAAATCTTAATTGACACAAATTCAAGAAAGTAAGCGTTTAACCGCTTTAAAAAAAATTAACATAACTTCCAACAATTCTGAACTACTGTATCTTTAACAATAATTTAATTCAGCGTTTTTTGTAAAACATATTTCTGTTATTTTAACAATATCAGGTAATTGCTGTTAGCAACACATGCCAATAGCAAACTATTTCCCTGCACTTTATGAATTTAAACACTAAGAAAACTAACAATTACATGTTGAAATGTCATCACAGGTGACTTTAGACCTGTGATGCTACTAGTCACTCTACAGCTCATTATTTAGTTTACTTTATCTAAGTTGGACCCTTTTTTCTGACAAATGGAATCTTTAAATACATTCACCTGTCATAGCTTAAGTGCTCTTGGTTAAGTTTCAAACCAACGTCTTTAAAATGTCAACGTCTCTTAAAGTGTTTCTTCACTTTGAATTTGGACACCTTGTCGTTTTAGCGCACAGTTTGTGCCTTCTCAGTTCAGTTTCCTGTCGGGGAAGAGACCTTTTTGAAGACTTAAAAAAATGTGTTTACTTTTTTTTGTAGTTATGTGTTTTTGTGAATTATGGCAATAAAGAATCATAGAAACATTTTTCGAGAATAATTTGATTTAGTTTTATATTATTTTCAAAAGATTTGGTTCTGACTCCATTTGGGTTGGAATGATCTCACTACGCTAACTCTTGGGTTACCAGTAGCAGAATTGCTACTGGTAACCCAAGTTGTTTTTTAAAAAAAAAAAAAAACAACAACTGTGAAAGTGGCATGACACAAGCAGACATGCTCATGTTCTGTTATTTTCTGTAAATGTTTTGCTTAAGAATATCATCCCATCAATATCTCTTAGCAGTCTAAGCTGAGAAAGCAGCCGCGCGAAGGATTGTTACTGAACCTGAGATTTATTCTGAAAGATTGAGCCTCGCTATATTAGAAAGGATAATATCTACAAGTCAGAGGAGTGGATTGGTTTGACGTGGCTCCAAAACATCATCACTCACTTCTGCTGCTGCTGCTGCTGCCTTCGTGATTAAATTACAGCACAGATGGGGAGAGAGAGATAGACGCAGTCTTAGAGGGAGCTGGATGGATATTTTTGCTTTGGGGAAAACAGAAAAGTAGTTACAGAAGGGGGAGCGGAGGGGGGGAGAGCAGGACATTCTAAACGTGAGAGGACGGGGGGTAAAATGTGGATGAGCACAGATGGAGGAGGGGTGATGAAACACTGAATGATAAAACGGAGAACGAGGTGATGAAACAGAGATATTAAAACGGCGTCTTTTGCTCACACTTCTATTCCGATTGCACGCTGCTTTACATACCCCGCCTGGACGGATTTATCTGCATGGCTGATTTGACTGAAAGTAACATTCTCATGGTTTATTTGGTCAGCGGGGGCATCTGGGAGAAGGTGAAGGAGCGGAAGGGGGGAGGAAAAGGGTGGAACTGGATGGGAAGTGGGACTGAGCTGGTGCAGATCTGACAGCAGGATAAGCTTAAGCACAAATTCTTCTGTCTTGCACTGTCATTGTCGTTTGTATTAAATGGATCTAATTTATTTGATTAAAAATACAATATTCAATACCAGAGCTGCTGAAATAATAAATGATTTATGGCCGGAGACAGAATTTTAAATCAGTTTTAGATGAATGCTTTAAAGCTTATGGCTGGAATTGTAACTTAACAGATAGTGAAATAAAATTTGCATTTAGCTGCAATTAAGAAGTAGTTAGCAAATCTTTTAAAGAGGCAGTATTACATAAAATCTTTGAGGTTTTCATCGTGTTATAAAGTTATTCCGTCATCAGAAACGCACGTGGAATGTTGCTTTGATTCTATCATGCTTGTTTGAAAACTCCTTTAATCTCCATGGTAACCATTCAGCTGTGCAAAACACTTCAGTGGGCCTAGCCCCACCTCCCAGGGCAAAGCTCCTCCTCTGAGCTGCAGCTTCCAACTTTCTGAGCTTCCGCTTCACAGTGCAGCCCTCCCCCACTCAGCTCCTTCAGACTAGCCAGCAGCAATTAGCAAACACCTGATGGAACTGTTCATTTTACAAGCTACTTCTCAGTGTAACGCTGGTAAAGCATTGTTAAAGGGCTAATAGAAGAGCCATGATACGATGACTTCCTGAAGGCGGAGTTTCAGAAGGAGCAGGAGTTTCTTAAAGAGACAGAAGCCCAATTTCAAGGCATTACATTAGGAACTCAAATTTCTTTTAAGTTACATTTGATATATACAGAATTGATTGAGCTATGAAACGGCATTATGTGGCTGGAAAACACATAATACTGCCCCTTTAAATGAAACTGTTAGCAAAAGGCAAAAAAACAAACAAAAAAAAAACACAAGCTGTGTTAATTCGAAGGTGATAACTAAGAGGGAAGAAGATCACTAGAAAGTCTGCTAATAATCATTTCAGCATGTTGGATCATGTGCATTGTGACACCGTGACAGCTCATGCCTGTTCTCTTTCATCTTGCTCTACTGTAGCTGTAGGGTGGATATACAGTATGGGGTGTGGGGGAACGGGGGGAGGCAATTAGCTGCAGCGGGATGGAAGGGGACCGAGTGGCTCAGTCCTGATATAAAGACCACCAGCAAAACGAGGTGGGAGCTCCTTCCTTCAATCGGCATCGAGTAGAAAAGTGGCATTAACCCCCTACGGCTCTGATCCGCACACAAAGACACAGAGCTTCCCTACCGCCATGTGACTGGTGCGCAGAGGTACAGGCAAAGCCCAGGAGCCAAGCATGTTTACACTAAAACACACATCGATACTCAACGACGTTAGGGAATAGTTTTTTTTTCTTTTTAAATAGCCATTTTATTCATAGTAAAGTGTGTTCAGTGTGTGAGGGTGTGTCATCGCGTCCCTCTAACATCCTCTGGTGGAGTATTTCCACTCACACCCTGCTTTCATAACACACTGCGTGTTCTTAGTGCTGCGTATGAATGTCTGAGTAGCTTGTAAAAGCAGGAAATGATGCTTTTTCTTTTTTTTCTAAGGCTCAACTTCTAAACTCACACCAGCAAGGGGCAGACAAGGTTTTACTGTGCTCCGCACAAGAGTCAGGCTGAAATGTTCCACCCAGCCCCACAGTAAATGCATTTAGCATCGCCGCGGGACTCTCTCCGAATGAATGCTGGGGTTCTGCTGCTGCTACGCGAGCGGCCGCTAAAAACAGGCCTGACGTGACACTGACCCACCCTCAGGACACTGATACATCTGAGAATAACTGCTTGCAAACTAAACCAGACTAAACAGAACGGCAAAACTAAAAGTTGGATGACCTCCAGTTTATCAATCATAGACTGCTCGGTAAAATAATTATATTAATAACATACATGAGCCGAATTAGTGGAAGCGCCAACAGGAAGCTATTCCCGAAAACATCGCAGACTGCTTGGGATTATCAGTTTTTTGAAGAACTGACAATCTGGTTTATGTGCTTCAGATATCTTACAATACCTTCTTTTATACGTTGTGAATGAATTTAAAATGGAGTCTAACAGTACATTTATAAAAGTAATGAACTAATGAGCTATAATAAATATTATTACAGGTGTAATAGTAATAGTAAAATACAACAGTTATCCCAATTTTGTCTCGCTAAAGATGTCAAAAATATAGGTAAAAGTTTGTGCGGTGGAGCGGTGGCGCACAAAGTATTTGCAACAGATGGGGTGCTGCGCTAGAGTGGGCGCCAAAATGATGGTGAAAAAATTAGTTCTAGCCTGTAATGTATCCACATGATTGGTTTACGCCTGTGAAAGACAGGTTATAGCTCAGTAAAGTTTGTCTTCTCCTTTCCACACGATAAAGGGCCCGTATTATATATTTTACAGCCTCATAGTTCTACTTTATTGCACAATCAAGTAATTATGTTACCGTCAGTTGTTATAAAATGCTAAATATATCAAATGTGCCTTAAAAGAAGTCTGACTTTGTAATTTAACACATTGAAATTGGGCCTCTGTTTAAGTAAAGTTATACTTAACTTCTAGATTTATTTATTTAGCATTTATTTATGTAACTTATTTATTTATATTGCAACCTAAACATGTTTTACTTTGAGTTGCTTTCAAAAATAAGTTTTAGCTTTGTCCAATTTAATATATGAGAATAAAAAGATCAGACTTGCTGATTACTGATGTTGTTGAGTCTTTCTTTCATTTATTGCAGCTTTACAAGATTTTTAATAAGCCTTTAGTAACTTACAGGCTTATTAAGATTAGAGGTGAGGTCACACTGTGTGAGAGACATGTTTCACAAATGAACAAATTGGCATAGTCGCATATTTTATTTATTTGAGCCTTTAGTAACATATTATAGGTTTAAAACAACATTGTAGTTTGTTGTATAAGCCTTCAGCACTGAAAAATTAACAATTAAGGCAAACCCGACATATACTTTTAGTGTTTTACTGTCATTAAAAACCTGAACAAATTTACAATTTACCCCTCAGCCCGTGCTGGTTGGTTGTGAGGTTGTACTATTGCCCTTGATTCCTGCCTCCAGTGTTTATTTGCCTGCATAATAACTAAACCCCTTCAAATGTATTTGGTTAATAAATGACTGCAGAGGGAGAAGCTGGAACTTTTCGTATCCAAACTTTTATGTTTGCACTAGAAATATCAACATTTTATCAGCAGTCGTTAAAAAATATATCTCAGAGCTACTTTCGGCGAAACCCGTAGGCTTTAAGATATTTACAATAAACTATTCTATATACTCACCTATTAAAAACCATAAATAACTGTGTGTTTTGTGTGTGAGAGGTTGTGTGCATGTCCTTGTCGAGAGCGTCAGTGATCAGAGTCCAGTAGTTGCTGGCCAGCAGGACAGATGTTAAATTCGACCTTACTTGTGTGTGTGTGTGTGTGTGTGTGTATGCGCGCGCGCGCGCTTGTGTGTGTGTGTGTGCATGTGTGTGTGTGATTTTACACACTGTGCATTTCGTTGAACAGATGGTTTGTCTAGGCTTTTTTAAAAGCACATTTGCAGAACATTCCACCAAATACATCTGAACCTAACCATTTGCATGTGCTTTACAGTTTGTACAGAATGCGGGGAAGTGTGTGTATGTGTGTGTATCCGTGTGTGTGTGTGTGTGGAATCAGAGAATATTAACTTCAGTTTTAATGCTTTATGTCATTGTTTTGGAAAACTCTGTTGACTGTTTTGGTTTTAGTTGAACTAACTTCCTTAGTTGGATGAGGAGAAAGAAAGTAAAATTTTTCAGCTAGTTTAGAATTATTTCAAATAGAGAGACAGTTAAATTTAGTGGAACATTTTCTTAGAGGAAAATGTATTTAATTTGTTTAAACATTCTAATTTATTGAATACCTAATTGAAGGTAGGTCTGCTATTTCTGAATGTAACTTTAATACCCCCGTCACACTATTACCTACTTGCTTTGTGTTTTGATCATGAAAAAAGTGCTGCTCTAAGTAAATTAACAATCTAGCATCGACTTCTTATGCATTTGATTCAATAGCATGGAATCTGCAGCTAAGGCAATGATAATATTCCGATTTTCCTGGTAACCTATGCAGCTGTTCTGTCTGCGCAAGTGAAGATTTGTGCACTTCAGCATGCCGAATATTGGAGTGGCAGCACTGGATGTGAAGTAATAATAATTTTGCTGCTGTAAAATGACTGTAAAGAGTTTTCATTTGTCATCATAAGATATTCAAAAAGAAAAAGAAAGATGTTGACCCCTTAGTAAATGTAACTACTCTATCCTGAAGCGAAAGACGGCCATAGTTAAGCCAGCCTTCATCCGTGTACACATACCCCAAAATTGTGGTATGTCATAAATGACATGCAAACTTCAAAGACACTTGATGTGTCACAAAATGTGCCTAATTTCTTAACTACACCCAAGTAAGAATCATTTTTAGACATACAAACGTATTTGTTGCCATAAGAAATGCTTAGGTTTAAACTGTATTGTCATCTAGATACATTAGACAGGCTTTTAAAATACTATTTATCTAGAAAGAGAAGCTGGTGATACTGCAAACACCCAGTGCTGGCACAGTTTGTAAACTACAGATGAAAGCAGTTGTGAAGTTGGCTATAACTGCCTTTATTGGTTTCATCAACTCATAAATATTTCAGATGTCGCTTGTTAAGTCTTTTTGTCTGACGTTAAGTAAGGTTTTCTGGTCAGATTTATTCTCTTGGAAGCCTGAATCTGCGTAAAATATTGACATGCAATTAAAGAGGAAAAGCCAGCTTGTGACTTTGACATGAGCTCAGCCCTAGCCTCCCTGGGAAAACTTGATTATAATGAATAGATGTAAAAGGTCCTTGTCTCCTTTAATGAGGGAAAAATGGAATCAGACTGACTGAATGGAAGCAATGAGAAGCTGGGAAGGTCAGACTCATAGTTGTGTCTTTATAAACTGATAAATATCTCTTTGTGTGCTGACTTGCCGCAGAGCTCATACCAGGACATTGGAGCCTTTGCTAACAGACTCAAAAAGGCACATATGTGGTCATATAAACACATTTAATTATACTGGCACTTGTTAAGTTATGGGACTTCTGAAGTTACATGACATGAGTCAGATATTTAAATTAGCTGAAAGCAGAAAAAGCACAAAAAAGTGGAGTTTTGACAAGGGTTAGTAAAGAGATGGTACCAGGTACCATGGTACCATGGTAAAGAGATGGGTACCAGGTTTTCTTACAGTTAATTCCTTTGAACATTAGTAGGGAAGGATGAGCCGATGTTGGAGAATGTGGCAGCCATCATGATTTGTCTGTCATGGCAGTGGAAACATTCCTCCACTGCTGGTCTTTGGGATGCTGTCAAAGGTGACAGCCAACAAATACACGTCCAGTTCTACCATAAGTGTGTCCAGGTCCTTTCAGAATTATTCTTTTTTGGTATTTGGGCAGCCAGTTAGACAGGCTTTTTCATAACACTTTTTTCAAAGCTTGTACTGTTGAAGTTGATTGGAACGGAGATCAGTCAGTCAGTTATGTGACTGACTTCAACAATAATTTCTCGAAGACTTGCAGTCTACCACAACAACAGCTTTCAGAAGTAAATCTTAAATGTAAGTCCATTGTAAACCTCATCCCCAGTGGTTTTAGGTGTGGATCTGACCTAGCCTAATAAAAACCAGCCCCTTGTCCTTAGCTTTGCTTCTTACAAAGGGTCTGGACCCTCATCAGTTGAGGGTCCAGACTGCTTCCTATGGGCATAGACGCCCAATGGCTAATCTTTTGCTTCAACGTATGTAATGAGCCAGTACGATGCTACGAAGGTTTCTGAGAATTGCTTGCTTTGCTTTGCTTGCATTCTAGAGAAGTGCTGAATGAGGTGGCTGTTAATGTTAATTCAGTACTTTGAAGTGTGGCCAACACAGACTGAATAACTTTGTTCACTTCCTCTACTGTCATTGAACTACAATTCTAAAACAGCGCAGAAAATCAATGTCACTGGTTGAAATTCTATCAAAGACATTCAGGTCAATTGGGGAAAATCCAAGACAGGGCCTTGAAGGGAGATGAGAATTAAGCCGCATTGTGTAGGAAGGCAAAGGCCTGGCTAGGTCCGGTCTAGTTGGTAATACGATATCAATCCGTCAGGCTGTTGGTCAGTTCCAATGTCTGACCAGCAAGGGGCACCAATACTAAGTGAGAATAGTCTGGTCTGCCACTGGAATCTGTTCTGTATGATGCTCTGTTCATGGGGGAAACCCCTGCTCACTTATTGCAGTGTTAATGGACATGTTGGCTCAAGAGTTGATTCAGCATTGCATAGCAATGTGATTATTAAGTACTCCAATCGATATAGTCACATCCGATGTTGAAGACCCTCTTCCTTGGCCAGGTTCTCTTTGGTCCCTGTTGCCCCGCTGGTGCTCTATGGATGAGGCGATGAGATTTTTGGCAGCCTCAACCAGAGTGGCACAGAATGCTAAAAAAAAATTCTCAAATATAAAATAGGTAGAGGATGTCGTACATTGATTGTTGTGTCCTATAGGAACACATAAGAGGAAGTACCCACAAAAGGGTTACAGTTTTAATAAGACCCATCAGAACTGGACCACAGAAGAAGAAGATAAGAATGGTCCGATGTGATCGCTTATGTATGCAACAAGTGTGCTTAGGTATATTTGCAATTGGAGTAAGATGTACAACTAGTCAAGCCAGTGAAGGCATCACACTAACTTTGAGCTCTCTCTAAAGCATTAAGTCCTTGTGTTACTTTGCCTCATAACACCTACGCAAACATTATGACAGATGATGCATTATTCCTTCATGACAAATGTGTTTCCTGATGGCAGTGACTTCTTTCAGCAGGATAATGCAACCTAGCAACCGAGAGCTTTTTTTGACTGCACAATGGGGATGTAAGCGACGCTAGGCAGGTGGCTATGTAAGACAAAACCAAACATGTTCAATGAAGCTTTTTCTGTTGCACACAAATATACATGGCGATTAATCATTATTTTCTTATCCCAATCTCATCAAGGTCTGAGATTGATTTCTTCCACTGTTATATAGATATGTATTATAAAATAACTTTCCACAGTCCCTGCTACTCATTTGTCACCATTCTATTGATCTGTCTCTAAATAATAACATTCATCTTTATTTTCTCACATTCGATGTACATATTTCTACTGTCAGTCTTACGACCAATAAGGTCTTCTCTCATTAGAAAGCACAGCCCCTTGTGATTCTCTTAATTAATTAATGTAATGTAATGTAAACAGATGTTATCTGAGACACACACACACGCACACACACGCACAAATGTGTGAGTATCTCAGTATGCTAGCATCTCATTTGTTTTACAGATAGTAAAAGAGTGAATTCCATAGGTTCACTCAATTCCCCTCGATATATTTGGTAGCCATTGTTATCTCCGGTATTTTAAAGATATTGTTGCCTTTATCTGGCAGCGGTGGGAGGCCAATGAAAAGATTTAGGGACACTTTAAAAAATAACTTTCATACAGATGCAAATGTAGCTCAAATCAGGAAGTGCTGCCTGATTCTTGCAAAAAACAACAACAAAAAAAACTACAGTTGTGGTAATAAGTATTATCCATAATGTCTCCCAATGACACATCATTTTTATCTAGACATATTTTTAAATTTCCTGTAAACTTTTAATGTGTTCAGCCCAAAAACAGTGGGCCACCACTGGACTGCCTTGGCGCCCCTACCGCCGGTATTAGCTAGTTTTCTAAGGTGTATTATTTTCCCTCACTTCCCAAAACTCTACATGACTTTCAGCAAAACCTCCAACCTCCTTATGGGTTTCTTTGACGGTTTTCTTCTGCTCACTCTTCCGTGAACGCCATCTTTGCAAACCCGTGGCTTGAAGTTATTCTGTCAACAGATTCTCTGCAGCTCCCCCAGAGCCAGTCTCTGGGGGAGCTGACTTTCTCAACTTCTTTGATTGCATGGTCTCTATTTCCTAACAAGGGGACTTGGAGAAGCATTTATTAGACACACAAAGGGATGAATACAAGTTTTAGAGGTAAAAAAAACCCCCAACATAATAACCAGGCATCATTCCTTCCTGTCTGTCTTTCTATGTGTCGATGCTTTGCATGTCTTGCTGTATCAGTTCCTGCTGATCATTAGCTTGTGCCTCTCCCAGTGGAGCTCTTTCTGTTTCATTCCGGCTGTCGCAGCCCTCAGCGCCCTCTCTCTCCCCGGTTTGTCCCTGACTGCCCCATGAATCAGTCTGGCTGGCAGAGCATTGCTGTCAGGGAACCGGTGAAAGTGATTAGTCATTCTGAACCCGGCCAGGATCTGGACGGCCCGGGTTGACGAGAGAAAAGCATTCTGGGATTATCTGCCAAAGCACCAGCTGCTCCCCCTTTTTGTTTAAAAAGAAAGGGGGAAAAAAAGTTTTAATCTTGCATTTCATCTTCTTGGATACGGTTTAAAGGAAGGTGCCCCATGTCTGATTCCTATTTAGTCCACCTTCTGACCATATGAGCTGTCAACTTGGTTCATGTTACCTTTCCTTTGCTTTCTTTGCACCTTTTCAGCCACAGTATTGTCAGGGTTTGTAGTAGGACATCAAGTAGTTGGTTTTCTCCACATTTGTTTGTGAACTGAAAATCCTTAAGAACAATGAGATTGATTACTAAAATGTTCTAGTCATGCTAAGAGATTATGAGTCAATTTGTTCTTCTGCTCAAATATATCAGCAGTCAAATGTGTTGTAATGAAATGAAAATGTAATGAAACTAGGTACAAAATGTCATTTTTCTCAAGTCATTATAATTGTTATTAAAATCATAAGATATCATCACTGTGGCACTCTGCTGTGATTTATAAGAATAAGAATTTAATGTTAAGTAAATTCCTAAAGGTGAGCAGTAAGTGTCGGTGTGTTTGGTCTACAGTTCCTTAAAAAAATTATTCACAGTTCTTTGCATTTTGGCATGTGACAAAATGTAAGGAAAAAAAAATTACAATTTGTATATGCTGTATTTTACTGAGATCAAGGTGATGAAGGAACACAACTTAACGGAGAATTGTACGTAAGATGGCAAAAGGTCACAGAACACCAGTTGTATTTTGGTCTAAACTTTGACTGGACTGTTCCTACAGCGGATTAAACTTTGATATTCCAAGTAGAATTTTTTAACGGTACGTTATTTGGAAAAAAAAAAAAAAAAAAAAACCTGGGCTACACATTGATCGATGCAGACTATTGCTGATCATCCTCTGCCTGTAGGACCAGGATATTGTTCCACAGCAACCTTGTTCTGCTCACAGACCAGCTTAATATGCTCAACATGGCCAATGGCCAGAACAAAGGTTACAGCAAGTATTGGTCTAATGAATCGACTGGCCAGTTCTGGTGTTAGACCACTTCTCCTTTTAAAGTTTCTCATAAAGACGCTGCTCCATGCTCTTATGCATTCAGTTTGTTTTCTTCAGACATTTCTGTAACAGTGCATAAACGGAACCGTCTTCATAAAACTGAACAAGTGTTCAGCCTTAAATTACCCTGTAAAGCCTCTAAGCCAAATGTAATCTCCTGATTTAAGAGCAACCAGAACAGCCTCTTTGACTCTGCTGTAGTTTTATCATTGCTGTCATTTATTTATTTATCTGTACATATGAAGCATGACGTTTCCGTCCTTTCTGTAATGAACGCCACTGAGCGTGCTCAGTACAGTACATAAGCTCCTCCATGCACCATGTGTTTTTACATAGCAGCACCATATCAGCGTCCTTTGATCCTCCTGCTGCAGCATGTTTGCATGCGACCGCGGTCCAATTACGCGGCTGCACTGCATCGTGTCGGCCAATGGAGGAGAAGTAGTGGCGCCTCTGAGCCAATGAGAGCTGCTGTTTGTATGTTTGGGCTAATGGGCTGCTTGCATGCAGCTGTGTAACACATGCGGCTCATGTGGTTTGGCTGCCCGTGCTTGTGGAGCTGCGGCCGGAGCCGGCACCCCCCGTCATCCTCCCACTCCCCCGGTTCTGGTCTCAGTTTTCTCTCATTTTGGTTTTCATCTGCTCCCTTTCCTCTCATCTTATCATCTTTTCTCTTTTCATGCTTTCTCTCTCTCTCTCACTCTCCCAGTTTCCAGCGCCATCACCATGGCAACAACAAGCAGTGTAGGCTGGGAAATTTCTGGATCAACGCTGAATATTCCAGTTCAGCACTGTGGGGTCCGGTCATACTCTTCACCCCTCACACTGACTGAGTGTGTTATCATGGAATTACATCACTATAATCTGACAGTACAGATTATCATAGCGGATCTTTTTGCCCCTGGCTATTGTGCACTTAATCTCTGTTTTATGCTTTATAATGATTATTTTTACTCCTATTTTCCAGTAAAAAAAATCAACAATTGACCATATTTGGAGTTTAGCTTCCATATTTCCTATTTTATTGCTAGTTTACAGTAAAGGAAAACTCAAAAAATGTCCTTGTTTGTTGTTTAGTCGCTGTATTTCTTACTTTTATTCGTATTTTGCAATTTTGCGGTAACGAAAAGTAAAAAAAAAATTACCATATTTCATGTCTAGCTTTTATATTTCCTATTTTTATGACTATTTTCCAGAAAAAAAACTTTTAAAAAAATCACCATATTTGGTGTGTAGCCTCTATATTTATTACTATTTCTATTCTTATGTTCCAGTTGAACAAACAAACAAACAAAAAAAAAAACACATTTGGTATTTAGCCTCTTTATTTACTATTCTATTCCTATTTTTTTTAATAACCTTATTTGTTGTTAAGCCTTTATAGTTCCTACTTTTATTCCTATTTTTCATTTTAAAGAAAAACTCAAAAAATGATCTCACTTGGCATTTAGCCTCTGTATTTTTTTTTATTTCTAATTTACAGAAACAAAAAAAGACCATATCTGGTGTTTTTCCATAATTCCTTTCTAATAGTTTTTCTCCAGCTCTCTCTTTCATCCATCATCCGTCTGACTGTCATCCGAAGGCAAATTTCCTTTCACACGCTTCTGCCTAATCACTCTTGATCTGGAGACGTTTATCTTTGCGTGTGTCATCTCTTTTCCAGTTCCCATCCTCATCCTCCTCCCCACAACCCCACTACAAACCCCACAGTGCTGCTATGGTTGCAGGGCCGAGTGCCAATGCATTGGGGGGGATGGTGCAGGTCGGGTTTAACTCAGTGCCGCTGTGCATCCAAATCTTCCTCAATGGATCGTTTAATTGGTTGTTTTTTCAATCTAGTTTGGTGGAAAAATAAAAAACAACTTCTTACCGGTTAAGGAGAGGATTGGGTTTTAAAATGTCCAACAAAAGAGTCCAACAAAAGAGTCCAACAAAAGAGGACTAATCAGCACCAAGCAGACAGTACCAGCAGACAGGTACAATAAGACTATTGTTCTCCATGTAACTCTATCACACACTTTCCCTCTTTCTAGCTCTACGTCTCATTTACACACACTTTCACGCAAACACACACACGCACACACATGTGGTGCTTCACTTTTCTCAGTCCGTAAAATCACACCGGTACACACGGGGCTCAGAAAGAAACTAGGGCATCTCTGTTACATGTACACACACACACACACACACACACACACACACATATACACAAACATATATACGCATTCTCCCGGTCAGCGTCATTCCAGAGCGTTCCAGTTAGTGTGTGTGAACGGGCGAGATACAAAGAGACATTTAATAGGTTGACAATTCATGAAGAGGAAGAAGGGGAGAAAAGGGGTGATGGGTGTGTGTGTGTGTGCGCGTGCGTGCGTGCGTGCGTGCGTGTGTGTGTGTGTGTGTGTGTGGGATGGGGCCTGGTTTCAAAGAGCTCAATGTCCTTTTTAAACTGAGGATATATCATGTTTAAAGGCCCGCTTCCTGAAATCACGCAGATTTATAAATTCTAATTAGACTGTCTGTATTTTGCGGCTGCCTGTTCTATCCTGACTATTTAAAAATGGTTTTAAGTGAAGCGTAAGAAGTAAACAGTAGAAGCTCTTCATATTATAATAAACCTGTAGGAATGTGCCAAGACCCAGACTGGAGTTGTAAAAACAGACATCTGAGACTCGACGTACATCTGGGGAATAAAGACTTGTCACTTGACTTAGACTCGTGGCGAGCGGCTCAAGTCGTTAGATGGTGCTTTGTTAAAATCTCAACTCTCACATGTGATTTTAATTGTGTTTCTTATTTAATGGAAACGCCGCAATTGCAAAGTTGTGTTTTTCGACAGTAGCAGAATATTGACAAAGCTTTACGTTCGTTTGTGATGGAAACGTAGCTACTGCTGTCTCTCCAGCTGAAAGCTGCATTAAATCAGGTTGGATTCTTTAGAATTAAATAAACTTAACTTACCTTCATCTTTCTCTCACTATTATGCTACTGCGTCTTTACAAGGACTCTTCTGGCTGGAGATATCTAAATAAATGCACTTCAGTTTCAGCTGGAGCTCATAGTAGAAGTACATCTGTTTGTATACTTCATCTCCAAGGTCCCTCTGTTTACTCTACAGACAGATTCATTAAAGCTGAGACTATTGTGTTGAATTTCTCTCATATTTGGAGGATAGCATTAATTCTTGTCTCATTAGTCGGACTTAGTGGGTTTCTAAAGCTTCAGTTTGGTCAGGGTAACAGCAGCTAGCTTTGAGTCATTACAAGAACATTATTTTATTTGTGTTTCATGACTAGCGCTGTATCCACTAGCGTCATAGCATAGTTCTCAAACCACTAATGTAATTACTTCTTCTGTGGTGCTTTGACACATACTTATAGCAACCTTTTTTTTTACTTAGTACTTTTTGGATGCAGCTAACTTTACGATACAGCTTTATCTTATAATGGAAGAAAACAGATTATTATTATACATTATATATGACATATATGGTTGGTGGATGTCACTGCATTATTGAATTGAAGTCACAACTTATTGAAGATACATGTTAAACATATTAATTTAGTAATTAGTAATCATCATTTGCTTCATTTTTTCTTAAAGTTGCAAGTTTAAAACTCAATAGATGAAAGGAAACAAGCAGATGTGACCATGATTGATTGCAAAAATGAAATTGTTGATGGTCAAAACTGTTACATTTTGTTTTATTGGAATGACTTTAGCTTTTCTTAAGCACTTTAAATTGAGTGTCTTTCTGGATTACATGTTTAAATAAATGAACTTGTCTACTTTAACAGAAATAAGAAATAAATTCCCCTCTCACCCTCCGTGGGTGGTCTCTTTCATCCTCTGAGCTCGGGTCCTCTACCAGAGGCCTGGGAGCTTGAGGGTTCTGCGCAGTATCTTGGCTGTGCCTAGAACTGCACATTTCTGGACTGAGATGTCTGATGTTGTTCCTGGGATCTGTTTGAGCCACTGCTC
>NW_015113168.1:167473-167912 GCF_001443285.1 Poecilia latipinna | reverse complement strand
GAGCAGTGGCTCAAACAGATCCCAGGAACAACATCAGACATCTCAGTCCAGAAATGTGCAGTTCTAGGCACAGCCAAGATACTGCGCAGAACCCTCAAGCTCCCAGGCCTCTGGTAGAGGACCCGAGCTCAGAGGATGAAAGCTCCCAGGCCTCTGGTAGAGGACCCGAGCTCAGAGGATGAAAGAGACCACCCACTGAGGGTGAGAAGGGAATTTTATATATATATATATATATATATATATATATATATATATATATATATATATATTTACTGCGCAGAACCCTCAAGCTCCCAGGCCTCTGGTAGAGGACCCGAGCTCAGAGGATGAAAGAGACCACCCATGGAGGGTGAGAGGGGAATTTTTTTTTTTTATTTGATTTAACTTGATGTGTAATTCTTACTCTGATGGTTAATCTATAGTTGTAAATCCAGATGCT
>NW_015113168.1:147045-164046 GCF_001443285.1 Poecilia latipinna | reverse complement strand
TATTTGATTTAACTTGATGTGTAATTCTTACTCTGATGGTTAATCTATAGTTGTAAATCCAGATGCTGCTGCTGAGAATGCATAATTTGACTTTGTTACACACCCCCATGGACTCCACACACACACCGTTCACATCACCTTTCTCTTTCATGCTTACAAATCGTACAAAAGTCCTAAATCTGATCATCTACATGTAAAAACTCAAGTTGAATTTTCACAAATGAAGTCTAGGTGAGGTGCAGTGCTGTAGTTACCGACGGTAGGCCTTGTGTCTGTTGGACTCGGTTCAGACAAAGGGGAGGGCTGCTGTCGGTTCTTTGTCTGCAGTATTGGCTTCCTGTGATTGTAAATCTATTCCTCTCTCTCTTTAATGGATGTGTGCATTTGTGTGTGAGATCGAGAGTTCAGGGTGTGCCAAAAAAAGAAAGAAAAAAAAAGCCCTGAGAATAGCAGATCAAACTCATGACCTGAATTGATTTATCTCTCATGTATGAGATATGAGGTGAGTTCTAAGGTCCCAGTCAGCCTGCTTTTAACTAGATTTATACAACATTATTGTAACTTAATCCTCCCTCTTGTTTATTGACTGTTGGACTCTTTACTTTTCTGCATTTTTAGGTGTGGAATACTATTCATTTTGTATTTTCAAAAATAGCATTGTCAAAATAATAAATTCAGGCACCAAAGGAACTTGAATTTCCTTTGGTGCCTGTAGTAACTACAGTTACTAGTCATTACCAATGACTAGTAACTAACTAGTAAGACAGTTAAAATGCCTAGTGTACCTAATATTAGTAGTATGTGTAATTAGCAGCTAATGTGGCTAATATCAATTCAAGTAAATATTTACTAATGGTGGACCCAGTCTGAAGCTGACAATTAGGCCAGAAACCAGTCAGAACCAGCGCTAAGCTAACCTGCTGACTACATGGCTGCTGCTGGATACATTTGCAGTGACCATATCATTGTTCACACTGATTAAAAACTATTTTAGAATATAATAATCCTTGATTTGTTCCCTAGTGGGAAAATTTCAGTGTATCAGCAACAGGCAGTAGGAAGCACAGAGTAACACACTAAAATAAGGACTAATGATGAAAATACTTCAATTGCTCAACAAAATCAAAGTTACATACTTCGATGGAGGATATAGACACAAACGGTCAAAAACAAATTCTGTATTTTCTCTAAAATAGGGCTACAATTCCTTCAATCAAAAATTAATGACTAATAAGTTGTCATTCACCTTTAAACTTGTTGAAAGTTTACAGGGTTCGCTCTGCTAGGTTACCAAATAACTAATCCAGAGACTATCATCTCTAGAGTTGCTACCCTATTCCTCAGCAGACCTCTGTACTGCTCTCCGTTCTTAGCTCAGTTTCAGTCTCTGAGGGTTCAGGCCGTTTAGAGATGGGAGAGAAAATCATCTTTTTACAAGAGCAATGTGATCAGGTCGTGGGCAAGTTGGCTTTACTCTAAAAGGCTCTTGTTTTTTTGTTTCTTTTTTACCACTATTTAAGTGCTTTTAAATCCAAAGTCTCAAAACATTTGAAATATTATTGTTTCACTGCTAAGTTTACCTGCTCAGAGAAAGGATTATCACTGACCCCATCAATCAGTGAATGCTTAAATCCAAAGTTTTTCATCTTATTTGCTGTTTTTATTCTTCAGCTGCTCTTTCAAGTGCTCTTCCAGTCTTCCTTTGTTCCCTTCTTCAATCTTCATCTATCTGTTTGTATCCCTGTTTCCCAGCAGACAGACAGAAATAGCGCCGTGTGTACCAGCAGTCAACTGGAATAGATCCATAGCAGGATCTGACTACACACATACACATTCACACATTAGAACACACACACACACACACACGAAGGGTTAGACCCTCTCCCTGGGCATTCTCTGCTAGACACCTGACATTTGCACTCTTAGAAGGCTGCACCATCTTGCAGATCAAAGCCCTCCTAAACCGAGCCGTTCTGTTTATCTCGCACTCTTTCTTTATTCACATTTAACGGTAATTTGCTTCTTTTGAAACACATTATTCTCCAGTTTGGATTTTATCTAGCTGTTCAGGGTGAAGATTGTTCTTTAATGGCCTATTTTGGTGTTTTGTAATCTTCCTCCTGGCAGAGGGATGAATTTGCTTTAAAAAATGCAACGTTTATACACAGAATTGGCTTGACGTGTTGTACATATTCAGGTGTTTTGAATTTGCAAATGCAGCTAACTGTTTGTTAGCTGAGCATAAGTCGTTTTGTTGTTGGATTGGAAAGATCGTTATTACTTGCCCTATTCAGGCAATACATACTAGTCATGTTACCATCAATGTTGTTTTTATGCACATTTTGAAGTATCGCATACAACAACATTCGAAATAACTACCTCAATTTCGCAAAAACATTTTGACACATACTTGTCAAAAAAATTTGCCGAATAAGTTCTGATGTCTTTCTCTACGTCTCCGGACAGCGTGTCACATCAACTGTCCTAGCTAACCTAACAGAATAATTAATGATGTGCAGTCTGCGCTAGTTTGCAACCTCTACTTCCTGTTTATTACAGCTATTCGTAACACCAACAGCTGACGAAATCGCAGTTTGCGTAGCTTGGTAGATTCGCTCCAAACACAGCTAATTCGCATTTTCCCTCATTTTCTTTTTTGCGATGTTTAAAAGTTTTCTAAATAGTCCTTTAATTGGCTGAAGTTCTTTTTATCATCCTATGTGTCATATCTAAAATGCAAGTTTCAAAATTAAAAGTATTTTATGAAACATCTAATTTTGTAAAGTACATGTCACTTTTGATGCCATTTGTTTTGCCTGTAGAAGTTCTTGAAGGCTCTAGAATCCGTTGTTCCACTACGTCAGGATGGAGTCTACTACGTTAAACCCCATGTCACAATTTGATATATTTTGCCTCCTATATATTTAAGGCTCAAGTGACTGGGGATTAAACTTCAACAACATAACTAGTTCAACTAGTTATTACTAGCCACTCACAACGTTCAGCATGCTGAGGATAATTCATCTTCACTAGTGTAGACAGAGTCTCTGCATTATGTATTATGAGGTTAAATTACCTCATTATTTGGTAATTTGTTAAATCTTTTGAAATGTTCAAAATATCTTTAGCAACCTAGCTTAGCTGATAGTACTACAATGTCAGTTATGTAGGAAAGTGAAGCAAATTTTCAGTAAGGCAGTGCATCTTTATTTTTTTTATAGAAACAAATACTTCTGTCACTCAAATATATCTTGTGTGACAGGAGTGTTTGTTTTTATTACCTTCAGTAATCTTTGCTTTGGGGTTGTTTTGGGTGGTCAGCATGTGGTCTGCCATTAAAGACTCTTCAAGCAGGAGTTTGCAGATGGTAAACAAATTATTGATGATGATCCCAGCTGCAGTTGGAAAAGAAGAGTCCTTCTGCTTTCGCTCATCCTCACCTTACATTTGTTTGTGTTTGCAGCAAGACATAAGATTTAGAAAAGTGCGCCAGAGATACTTGCATGACCCCGATGCAATTATGGAGCATGAAAAATCCCCAAAGAGAAAGAGAGAGCCAGTATTAATCAGTCAGCCTGATTTAGGAGCTAAATAAGGAACCAGATTTGGGAGTCGCTGCCTTTCTGCTGAAACTGTGACTAAAATAGTTCAGGGAGTGATTTTAGTGACTTAAAAGTTTCATGCGTGTCTATCCCATGTTAAATGGGTCCTTTTTTTAAACCAAATAACCACTGCGTTTAAAACAGATAAATAAACAGGATCACTTTTTAATCCGGCATAAATCCAGCCGTTCTGTGATGACCTCAGAGGTTTGTTGGAGAACATAGGTGATCATAAATCATCATGAAAATAGTTTACAAAATCTGTGCAAAAACTTTGATACTCTGCTAAAAATAACACAGGTTTGCAGTTGTGTTTTTTCTGTTAAATAAGAAACTAAAATCCCAGACGTGATAAGTCATTGAAAAGCATGACGGCGTCATCTGTCAGCCATTCAGAGGAGACACCGACATTTATTTACAACCAGCCACAGTACGTAAAAAGAGTTTCAGTTTTGTTCAATGCAGTAATTTTGATACGATGGAAAAATCTACCTAATCACAACATAAAAAAATACTTTTCAGCAAAAAAACTTGAGTTCTTTTGAAATTGACAAACAACTCACAGTTTTCATGAGTTTACGTAAATAATTATTTACTGAATTATTTATTTATGAAAGTAACAATGTACAATTAGTTATTACGTATTAACTAATTGCATAAATAATAAACTATGTAATTAATTATTTTTCAAACAAAAAATAGTTATTCGCATACAAATTGTTAATTTGCATGTCAATTTAGTTATCTGCAAAATGCAAATAACTCATTTGCATTTCACAAATTAATTATTACATTACGACTAACTACTTAAATAAAAATGTATGTAATTAAGTAGTTATTATGTAATAACTAATTATGTAAATGTCTACTTTTGTAATTAAATATTTAATTATTTCACATTTTTTGTGAGTTTACATAGATTATTTACGTAATTATTTAATTATGTAAACTCATGCTTTTTTATCAGTGTCAAAAAACTCATTTTAATTGTTTTATTATGTAAATAATAGTTTACATATTTACGTAAATAAATTCAATTACGCAAATTTATTTATGTAATTACAATTTGCGCAACTTTACAGTCAGTGGAAACGCAGCTTATGAATGCTCAGCTAAAAGAAAGCCGTTCTCTGGTAGTCTGTGATGTTTGCATCATTTGTTTATGGGATAGTATGTGTGTGTGTGTGTGTGTGTGTGTGTGTGTGTGTGTGTATGAGTGTATAATATACGTTGTACGTTACAGTGTGTGTAAGGGGAGGGGGATAACGTCGGTGCTGTGGTTTATGTCTTGGCCGTTTTCCAAAGCCAATTTCCGGCCTGAAAGGCAGAGATAACGCCGCGGCGCTCCGAACGGCAGTAAGAGGATGACTGAGAGGCTGCTCTGGAATCAAAGAAAACACGAGTTTAAAAACTCATCAGAAAACGAATAGGAGGATGACAGAGCGAACTAGAAGAAAAAAAAAGGGTTGTGACTCTGGGAGAAGAGGAGAGCGGCGTTAGTGCAGAGATCTGAGAGCAGCAGAGGATGGAGGGATGATCGGTGATGAGAGAGGAGGAGCAAGCAGAGCTGGAGGCGTGGAGGGATGGTGGAGGGGGGGCGCTGTGAGTCACGACCATGGAGGCACGGCCACTGGGGGAACTGCTCACTGGCAGTCCCAGGCATGAAAAGGCCTTCTGGATCTGGAGCTGTGCAGAGAGTCATAAGGGACAAGAGGAACAGAATGACAGATAGAGGTCAAAATGAATCTGGGACACTGCCGTCCTCCTCTCTCATCTCTCCTCTCCTCTCTGTTGAACAGAAACATAAAACACATCTGCTGTTTTCTGCGTTATTAACTCCCCAAGGTTAACCACGGTAACAGTAAAGATCCTGCGCCTTCTCTTTCTTTTTTTCCTTTTTAATCTCAGTTTATCTCTTTGTGTTTCCGTATCACCTCCCCCATTCTTCTCCTCTCACTCTCTGACTTTAGAGAGCAGTCACAATATTCCTCCGCAGCCAGAGCCCACGCCGCCGGGGTATAATGGAGGACTGGAGATGAGAAAGGCGGAGGGAGAGTCTCATAGAAAAGATATTGACAGCTGATGAATAACTCAGCATACAGAAAAGCGAGAGAGGAGGAGGAGAGAGGAGCGGCAGTGGAAGGCACTGGGACTGTTTTCTCGCTAGCTTATTCTTGACCGTGACTACGACCGGCACACCTGTGCTGTTATTGCGCTTCTACTTACTGGCAGTGGTGGTATTATGCTGTGGGGAGGCTTTCATTGAGTAGTTGGTCATAAAAACATTTCTCTTCTATGAGAACAAATTCCAGTCATGAATATTTTGTGCTTGTAAATCAGATGCTGTAGTTGTGAATTGAGTTATGCAACCTTGTAAAATAAAATGGCTGAGACGTTCTGCTTTGTTCATGTGCAGATGGGAACATGTGCATGTGAAATATACAAAGTAATTTACATTTTACATTAGAATGACACCACACGAAGCGTTTGGGTTTAAGAGGAACGCCTAACTTTTCTCTTAGGTTCACCAACACCAAAGTTAGGTGGGCACAAATTTTTGGGCCGCATCACATTTAAAGCTACAGTATGGAACTTTTATGAAGAATATATTTTTTTTTTACATATGTGTAAAGGCTGTCACCATCTTGTGACAGTATATAATATGAGACATATAATCTGGCTAGTTCTCTTTTTAAAAATTGTCAATATTGTTGGCTACATTAAACCATATTATCATCCTCCCCTGTTCAGTTGATGTTTGCTGCTGCTTAGGCATGTAATGTGTCTAATGGACACTTTGAGGTTTTTCAACATTTCAATTCAAAATATATTACAACAATCGGACTATTGCCACTGTTGTTCCGTAAAGCGATGATCTGCCACAAACCAATCACCCTGATTTGCCCCTTGGAGCGACATAGCACAGGTTTGTCTCTCCTACCGTTCAAGGTATAAGGGAGGGTTAAATAGAAACTTCTACACCTCTGAAGTGTTGGTGTGTAATGCCAGTGACATACATTTAAGTTTGTTGTTGTAAAGTGAAAACATCTGAACAAGTTGAAACAGTATGGATCCTTTTGAGAGGCACTTTATAGAAATCCAATATTAAATCCTCTACACATCTTACTGTAAGACTTCCAGGAAGGACTGGAGGTGATGTAACGTCAGAGAGTGTTTACTGGTTATAAGTGTTTAACCTTGTTTTTCTCCGTCGTCTCCTTCCTCCCCCTCAGCCTGTACTTTATCACTTAACTGATCCCTTTTTCTCCCTCATTTCCGCTGCCAGTCTGGGCTTTTGCTCGATGACAAACATGTGGCTTCAGTGGTGAAGGAGGGCATAATGACGCCATGCGACTAAAACTGCCCTGCAGGTGTAGACGGTGGACTCCCTTCTGTCTGCGGACCCGTTTTACCAGAGTTTTTCATTGGGTGTCTTTAGTGTAATAGATGACCAACCATGTGTTTGTGCAAGTCAGAAAACACGTCAACTAACCAATTAGCATTGTGAGTGACTGCGATGGTGTGTGTGTGTGTGTGTGTGCTATCAAAGTGGAAATTTGCCTGGAAGTGGCAGTCTTTCTGGTGGCTTTGGGGCAAGCAGAGGGGAAGCTGTGGCTTGATGGTGTATGTGTGTATGAGATGAGATCTGTGGGCTGTAATCACATGCTTGCCCTCAAGTCAAGAGTTAACTGTGGCACTCACCAAAACAAACGCACTCTAGGAAACACGCAAATGCTTCAGAAAGTGGAAAAAAAAAATTAGCGTCAGAGATAAACTGAGTGAATACAAGAATATGTTTTCAAAAGATTTTCTTCATTGAATGAGGGAAAACTACTCCTGACCTTGTTCAAAGAGGTGTAATAACTGTTGTGCGCCCCGTAGTTGCAACATCCGCAATCAAGGGTTTACCTCAACTGGCAATGCGTCTTTTTGGCTCAATGTTTTTTGTTTGATTCAAACACAATGATTTTTGTCCAACACTAACATCCTCAGTTTGATGTAAGTAGGAGCTTTGACTTACTCCAAAAGTAGATCGTTGTTTTGCTGAAAACGGATGACTGAACATTCTTTCATTTCATTGTTCCATCAATTACAGCAATTTGTTCAGATCTTCATTTCTCGCTACTTTTACACCAGATATAACAGGGCATGCAACTTCCAAAGAGCTTTACTTTTGTCCAGTCATAGAATACAGTTTGATGTTTTATGGCAAATGTGAGACAAGCCTTTGTGTTCTTTTGCGTCAGCATTGGCTTTTATCTTGCAACATTCCCATTTTTGCCCATCCTCTTTTCCTAGAGTTAAATTAAACATCAAACGTCAATAGCTGCTTTTCCGTTGACCATATCATTGCGTAAAAAATAGATTTGCCCATTAGAAACACGCCAATTTAAAACAAAGGTTTTGCTGCTAGAATTGAGTGGTTATTCTACTGCATTAATTTGGTTTATTTAGCAAAACTGCAATGGAATAATTTTGTTTCCATCACCTGTTATATGAACAACAACCAGATGATGCCACTGGCACAAACCAAGAAGAAGATGACAGGAAGTAGTTGGAGGATCACTGAACTGCATTTTTTTAAAAATTGCTTACCGCACAAATAAACTTATGTGTGATTTTCATTGTGTTTCTAATTCAATGGAAACACCGCAATTGCGAGATTGTGTTTTTCTGACATTAGCGTAATATTGACAAAGTTTTGCGCCCATTTGTAATGGCAGCTGGTGAAAGGAGGGCTTTAGGGTTTCTGGGTTCCTCTGTGCCCTCCTAGATGAGACGTTGATTTGCTCAAGGAATGATTTTGTAAGCCAGTATGAACTATCTGTTATTAACCACATTACTAATAGTAATGCAAAGAGTTACAAGATCAAACACCATTTCCATCAAAGAAATAGTGTTTTGGAGGTGGTGGAGGTGTATTAGTACCTCAGAGTTCACCTGGACATCAGGTAGAAGGTAGAAGAAAGTTGGATGGTATGAGTTATTTAATGTCTCTGGGTTTAATAAAATAATTTTTAGCTGCTGTTTTCATGAAATCTATTTACCTCTTTCTCAATATTAAATCTTGACATCTGATGATAATTAGACTTTCTCAGGTCAGTGGGCAGCATCTTATCTGTGCCGGTATCACCAGGACATTTCACCCTGTGTGACTTTTTGTGCGTGTCTGTGTCTGACTGCATCATTAAATAAAGTTATAACACTGATCTACATGAGTTTGCGGTCTGGAAAGTGTCAATCCATTCAAAGATATTCATGATCTTATTTTTTCTTTCTAAAAACCATAACCTTTGTAAATGTCGACCCATGACTCAAACCTGTTCCAATTAGGGTTGATGCTGTATGAAATGTTCTTCTGTAGTCACTCTGTACTCTAGTCCAACAGAGCTGGGGTTGAGGTTATGGTAAGGCATGTGGTCATAATGATTCCTGGAAAAAGGGGTCAGAACATGAATGATGTCAATGGAGGAACCCTTGAGACAAAGCAAGTCAATGATGAGTATGTATGTGTGTTATCTGTGGGATGTGCTGTAAGGCCTTTGCACTTTGCTCCTGACTGTTCCACCGCAGGCAGCAGTTGGCCTCCAGCCTCCAGTTGATTTGTGAAGGTCGTGTTTGGCAGCGTTTTAGGGTGATGTTAAGTCCTGGAGACAGTGTTTGTTTCACTGCAGTTATTGTAAGTCCTTGGGGTGTTTGCCTCTAGCGTCTTCGCACATCTGGAGTTTCGGTTAGTGGCAATTTTCAAACGTCGGTACAGATTTCTGTTTAGATTTAGGTCCGAACTTTAATTAGGACATTCCAACATATAGAGTTGAAACCAGAAATTTAAATACTCTGAATAAAAAGGCTCATGCACCTTTTTATTCCTCAATGTCTGAAGTTAAGTCAGACTAAGCTTTTCTTGAATTAAAATGTTCTAAATGCCACAATAGTGGCAGAAAGAATGTCAGAGATTTATTTATTAATTCTTCAAGATCAGAAGTTTACATACAAAATGACTGCTGTCTACTTAGGCAACCCTGATGATGATGTCATGGTTTTGGAAACTTTGGATAGGTTAAGTGGCTCATTTGACTTTGTAATTTAACTCCTCGAAACTGGGTCTCTGTCACTGTAAGAAACTCCTGCTCTTTCTGAAACTTTGCCTTCAGGAAGTCATCACAACATGGCTCCTCTGTTATCCCTTTAACAATGTTTCGACCAGCTTTGCATTGAGAATCAGCTCCAACAATGAGCTCAGCAGATATTCCACCAGGTGTTTGCTAATTACTGCTGACTAGTCTGAAGGAGCTGAGTGGAGGAGTTGTGGGGGAGGGGCGCTCTGTGAGGTGGGAACTCTGACGGGGCTTGAATGCATAGTCTTCAGTCTTTAACTTGTCAAAGATTTTTAAAAATCAAGCATAATTTTCCTTCCATTTGCAGTTTTTCTCTACTAGCTGTTGATTACAAATATAAAGTCCCACTTAGAGAAATTGAGGTTTGTTTTCTTTTTAACACAACTAAATGTAGAAAAATTGTTGGTTTCCACATTTTTGGTGGTAAATAATATCTTTGGCACCCCATGAGCCACTGGGGATATTGGACAATAAGATTTAGATCCATGTCCATTATACAAATACACCAGGCTTGTGAATGCTGTATTGCTGTGTTAGCAGAAAATTCTCTCACCCTTATTATGAGAGTGAGTGATGTGAGTAATGCAGGATCAGCAGTCCTATTCTGGGTGATTTAGCACTCGCTGGCCCAGATTTGCTGTCAATTATCTCCCACAAAGTTAGGATTTTTGGGTTTGAGACACAGCACCTCATTACTGGAGCTAATCTGCTGCTCTGAAGATGGAGAAGGCGTCTGGACTATGCTTTGTGAATCAAGCATCATTCTCATGTATTTTCTTTCCTCCATGTTGTGGAGAATGCTTGGGGTTAGGGCTAGAGTTAGGGTTACCGTAATTCTTGTCTCTTATGGTGGAATTATTGGTAGACCACAAGCTCCGAAAGCAGGAAGTGAACTATTGCACATGGGATTCTGGGTAAATACAACTAAAACAAACGTGCTTGAGTCTATCGTTGGCAGGAGAAATGACTTGTGGCCTTTCACCAAAGATAAATGAGAAATCCTACAACCACTAAAATTTGTCACCACTCCATTTTTGTTCACATTTCATGAAGAAGGAAGTGGCGGTCAGTGTCTCCTTTGAGGTTTTTGTGTTGTTTTCTTAGGGGTTCCTGGTGCAGCGCCACTACAGGTGAGGAGGTAAAAACGCTGCTGAAAGGGTTTGGTTCATTTGAAACAGTGCAGCGTGAAAGCAAATGGTGGCAGCTGAAAATGTAACAAATGTTGCAGCTTTGTTCTCAAATCGCATGGAGTCAACTGATCAGATGTGAAATCACCCTAAAAATTTGCAGGAAACAGGTCTAAAGAGAAATTATCCAACAAAGAGAACCCCATATACTTCAGGATGATCATGATCACAAAAGAAGAAAATTGGATAGACAATGATGGATAGTTATGAGGAGAAAAACAGAAACCAGGAAAGCAACAGAATTCAAAGGAAAGCATTGAAGCCAACCAGAGAAAGACTTTCCTACAGCTGACATATGGTCCCTATTGATCAGTGGGCCATGTGACTGGCCCCTGGGTATGTTGGGGTCCTGTGTGAGGTTCTCTCTGCTCGTGGTGCGCTGGCCTGGCTGTGTGGGTGTCGTCACAATGTCTGCATGTCTCTGCTTGTTAAGTATTCAGGGATTGGAAGTGGCATTTGTGTCTCTACTTGGTATTCATTGGATTTACCATTTCTCCAGGCATCCTATCTCAGACGTAAAATGACAAGCAAACTGCAGAGTGTGAGTGTGTGAGTGTGTGTTGGGTCTGTAGAGGACGAGGATAAATTGTTGCTCCACATCTCGGCCTGAATAGCTTCTTGACAGCCGGGGTTTGGTCATCGACTTCATTCAGTGCAACAAGCATGTTGAGTTCAGTAACATGACCAAGTAGTGACCAATGGTTAGTCACAATCGCCTCGTCTAACCATCACTAGTTTACCTCCACTGAGATACCAAGAGACAAGACAACATTAGCTTGTGGTCCATAGTTAGCTAGTAGAACAGGACTTAGCGTTCCTTTACAGCCTGGAAAAGAATAGAATTTGATGGATTTTGTTGTTTTTCACAGCTGAATAATTATAAAAACAGAAACGAGGAGTATGGAGAAGTATTTGTATTTCCAGACTTTATTCTGTACTACACTGTTTGAATGTTGTGTCCAATTCTTTCCTATGTTTCCTTCCTTCCTTGATAGTGAAGTTACTTGTTACTTTCCTTCTTTTTTTCCTTTATACATACTTCCTTGTGACCTTCCTTAGTTCCCCATTTCTTTTTCCCATATCTCCTTTGTTCCTTTTTTCTTTGTATTTTCTTCTTCCCTCATGTCCTTCCTTCCTTCTTTCTTGTGCCCCAAACTTCTTTCCCTCTTCATGTCTTTTCTTGCTGCCTTTTGTCCGACCATTCTTATGTCTTCCTTCACTTTTGTCCTTTATTTCTTTCTTTGATAGTTTTTTTATTTCTGATGTCTTTCTTTTTGTTCTCTCTCTGTTTCCTAATTTCCTTCATATCTTTGATTGATTGGTTGTGCCTTCCTTCCTGGTGTGCTACATCAACTATGCCCTAGTTTTGACATTTTTGTGTTGTTATTTCTATAGTCCATAACTTTCGCCATTTCTTCTTCCCAGTCGGCCATGTTTGTTTACCCTGAACTCATCTTTTTTTGCTAGATGTCCCGTCTGAAATCTGAATGTTGGTGTGTGAAATCGGTTTATGTGTGGTGTGTTCATCAAAATCAAATACTGTACGACCAAACCTGTTATAGCTGAAAATTTTTATCGCAATTTGTGGGGACTGTCAAGTTTCAAAAATCTTTAAAATCTTGCCATGTGAGCCAGGCATTATGCAGTGTGAAAAAAGTAAAATATCAGTTCACTACCAGGAATTAAACCCACACAGACAATGTGAAAACGTCACAATGTGTTAGAATATTAACCATGGGAACAACTGGGAGAGCAGCAAGGTTACTCGCTTGTCTTCAGGAAAGCACGCTGCATTCAGATGTGTGCATCCATGTGCATGACAAACGTGTTAGCCCGTCAGGGAGATAACCTTGATAGCGGGTGAGAAAGCAGTTGCTAGGTAACTACGGGGTGCCGGTGTACCTCTTACTGAGGCAGCTGAATTGCTTCCCATCAAAGATCCAAAGAGTGGTGATAATGGAGATGTAGAACACATATTTTATGATCAGTTCTCTCTTTGCCTGCTGTTGATTACACTTGGTTCTGTTAGATCTCAGTGGAGAACAGAGGTGATTGGAGGAAAGACATGACAGAGATGGGGCAAGCCACTTGTAAACAGATGAAAGCTTAAAAAACTGCTCAGATTGATAAAAATTATGAATAAAAAGTGTTTCCTTTCCATGATTAAACTTTGTTAATTATAGACAGGCTTTCTGCATTATAATTTCTCAAATACAGCTTTAATCACACTTCCTAGTTGTAAAACCAACCCATGATTTCACATCATAACAAATGGCAGTAGGTAAAAAAGTCAGAGTAAAAACTCTTGCAGCTGCACAGCATCTGAAACCAGAGGGAATCGTTTTCCAAACAAGCAAACAAAAAAAGCTAATTACAGCTGATATCTTAACAGAAGTAGGAGACATTCCAACATGGTGGTGGCAGCAT
Source organism: Poecilia latipinna (assembly GCF_001443285.1). NCBI lineage: Eukaryota > Metazoa > Chordata > Actinopteri > Cyprinodontiformes > Poeciliidae > Poecilia > Poecilia latipinna. The sequence goes on along the minus strand of NW_015113168.1, from coordinate 150,711 downwards.
CATGATGAGATAGTAAGTGCATGATAGGACGATGGATGGAGCTAGATACAGGGGAGCCATAGAAGATAATTTATAAGAGGTTGCAAAAGACTTGAGACTGGGATGGAGGTTCACTACCAGGTGGAGATGCAAAAAAACAAACAAAAAAAAAATAAATCAAGTGTGTGAATACTTATGTAAGCTGCTGTAGAGTCTTTTTAGTAGCATGAGAAAATATTATGTTTTTATTTCATGCAGACGACTTCTAAGACGTTCAAAGGAAACTTAACACCATTGTTTTCCTTGTAGCTTTCCCTGGTTGCTCTCATTGAGGTTGGAAACGCCGCTTCAAGGTCAGCGACTCGTTCTGTTCCACCTCTGAGCCCTGTGCTCGGCTCGCCTTATCTCTGTTGCTCCGCTTCATTCTGCCACTCTGAGATAGAGGGTCAAGATGCTGCCGCTGTGATTGGTGGAGGGAAAGCTTCAGTCGGGATGGCCTGCCGGAGATAATGTTGCTTAGATAATATGAATGTTGCTTCAGCAGGAGTTTAATTGAGGCGCGCTCTGGTGTCCATGGAGGCAGCCGCAGTAAGCTGAGTGTGTTTGAGTTGGTGCCCACAGCCGAGGTTAGAGTTTCACGGAGCGTATAAATAGGTTCTGATGAAAACAAATCAACCCTATTAGAAAGAAACTACAGCTTTTATATGTAGGAACAAAGTCCTAAAGCAAAATAGTGGTAAACTGTTTTAAAAATAGGATGTAACTATTTTTACATGAAAAAAAATATGTTGTTACTGTTACTATTGCTGCATAAAATATCAAAAATTGTTGTGCTAATTATTATTTTTGGATATAAAAATGTTTGTATTGATTCATTGATATGTTAATTCTGTTAGAGAGTGAGACAATGCTAATGTAATAATGGGCAACGCTAACTCAAAAAAAAAGAAAAAATAGCTAACCCTAAATATTAGCTCAGCTAACAATAAAGTGCTACACCAACATGGTATTTAGCTGAAGCTAATGCTAAAGCACAAAATTCAACCATGTTGATACTCACCATATTTTAATGAAACGGCGTGTTACAACTTAGCATGTCACCCCACTGGGGTAATTTGCTATTGTACACCAAGCTCTAGGTTTGCCCCTCCTGAATTTATTCTTTGAAACAGACCTTTTACTCACGGTTTCAGTTTTACAGTTGTTTAGTTTTATTTACTCTGTTGCTAATTGTGCCTTACAGCAGTGCTTCTGTCAGAAACCACTCAGGATATTAACCGCTTTGTAAACCTACCTCAAAATAAACACAGGAATATCGATGTGAGGAGTTCTTAACAATCAATAACCAAAACTTCAACAAAGGTGTCAAACCTTATTTATTTGAATAAAACTGAAAGTTTATCAACTGATAATTTACAGCCAAGTAAATTAGCGCTTTAGAATCTACCTGAAAAAATCAATTTAGGAGAAGCTTAGTGCGCTCAACGGTCTCAAAGTTAGCAACGATGCTCAGGAGCACACCAAAAAATGAGCTCTGCTATTAGCACATTAGCAGGTTAGCAGAAATGTGTCTACCACTGTAAATCGGTTTTCACGTCATCGTTCCATATACAGTGCTGTGTAAAAGAATTGGCAACCTTACAGTTCACTGTTTTTGCCAACGTTTAAGATTAAAGTTAACCAGAGAAAAATTAAATGCAATTGCATAATCATTGTTTCATTTATTAAGGGAAAAGGATATCCAAACCTTTGAAGTCTTTGTTCAGTTTGCTTTTTTTGAATGGCCCTTAGGGGTTTGACAGGTAGTCTGTTGTAAGGGTTCATAGGGCTGTTTCATATGAATACTACTGTATAATAATACTACTGTATAATCCAGGGTATCGCTTTGTTTGTCTGCTAAGCTTCCTGCTGTCCGTCCCACTGGTTTTAACCTTCCCTCTGATCCAGCTCTCCCTTTTCCTCTCAGATGGCCCCGGATCCGTTCGGAAAGCCTCTCTCTTCTAATTCAATAACACTCTTCCTGTTTACCTGCTTCTCAATTCCCATTTATGTCAGTATGTGAGCAGCTGTGCAAATATGGATGGGTAGCTAAGAGCTAATCTGTCCGTCATCCTGTCCTATATTTGCTGTGCCAAATGCCATGGCTACAATCTCAACACACACACACGCACACGAAGATGGAAGACTTCCTTATTTCTTATTCTCATTATCATACTATGAAAAAGTGTTTACCTTCCTTACAGATTTCTTGCTTTCACTTTTTGTCACACTTAGGCTTTTCATATTATCAAACTTGTTTTGATATTAGACAACCTGAGTTAAAACAAAATAGTTCTCAAATTATGATTGTGTTCATTAAGAAAAAAGTAGCTATCGAAACCATATTATTCCCTTGATAAATCCAAAATAAGTGATTACTCAGGCTTTTTAATTGAATTTGCTAAAATTAGTTAAAAGTTAGGCCAGGACTTTAGCATGTTCATTTTCATTAATCAATTTTGCAGCTTTTAGCATAATAGAAATTATAACCCAATTATCAGTTTCTTACATACAAAAGTCCTTATGGGTGTTTCTGGTACGCCCATAAATCTGACGCACAAGCAACATCCGCAATCATCAGCGACAGATGACAAAGTGTTTTCTCTTGACACACTGGGGATTCATTCTGCTTGGACGCCGGAAAAGACTGTTGTGTTCTAGTTGTGCTAAAAATAGTTAGCTTACCAATGAAGCTATTCAGGTCTAAAATAACTAAACATGTAGCAGCAGCACAGACATCCCCAAAGCTAACGTCAGCGTTTACAGTCCACATTTCTAAAGAGCTCACATGAATGATCCCAAAACTTAACGTTTGTATCGTCCAGCTTGATTTTTGTGGGCAAAGAAATCTATAACTTTTAGGTGCAGATCAAAAATAAGATAAAGGGACAGCAAAATTTTGGAAATACTCTTAAGATTCAACAGTCAGTAGGTAACAGAAGATAAGTAGAAGCTAGTGGAAGGAGCAAATGAGGGAAGTGAGTGGGAGGAGGAGAGGAAAAGGAGGTTAACATCAGGAAGGAAAGGGAGGAAGGAGACAGGAATAATAAATCAGGTAAAAGAGTCAAAAGAAGATTCTTTCATTTCATTTTTTTTTTCTGGAAGTCTTATCACACACTCCAGCAAACACACTGGGGATCACGGCCTTCACTCTTCCTCTGTTCTTGGGTTTTATCTTCCACTCCTCTTCCTCCGCCCCAGACACAGATGTGTCAGGATCGGTGATGTGTGAGGAAAACACATGGAGACGCATCTCCTCGTTATCTGTGCTCTCGTCAATCTGCGTGTGTGTGTAGAGTTAGTGAGGATGTGACGTGTGTGTGCTCACAGTGAACGAACGCAGCTGGCTGCGCCTCTGACTTCCTCCGGATTACCTGATCTGTTAGCTCACAGCCGTGTTGTGTTTACATTCTCTGCCCTGCTGCACGTGCTCTCCCATCAGTGTGTTTACACACTTCTGTATGTCATCTGATGACCAGTGTGGCAACATGCAATAATCGCCTGTCAGTTTCCCATAATGCAGCTGTCTGTTGATAGAGCTGACCCGCAGCTCAACAGAGATGGGGTCGACAGCAGCGGTGCACCGATTGCTTTTTTTTTTTTTTTTTTTTTTCTTTTTTTTTTTTTTAATTTGGCCATTTCAACTTT
>NW_015113168.1:134770-143948 GCF_001443285.1 Poecilia latipinna | reverse complement strand
CCAAAAAGGAGGGGGGTGCAACGGCGGGGTCCCCCGTTTTTTTTTTTTTTTTTTTTTTTTTTTCCTTCTTTTTTTGCTAAGTTGGCCATATCAACTGTTTTTAATCACACACTTTGTTTTTGATTTATTTGTCCAGCCCTGCTCACAGAATAAATGTAACATTTTTCACATAATATTTATATTTGCATAAAATTGTTTAAAACTAGAGGATGGACTGATTGCAGTTTTCTGGCTCAAAACCAATTTCTTAAAAAAACAAAACAAAACAAAACAAAAACACACACAAAAAACAAACAAACAAATAAACAACAACAACAAAAAAAAGAAACCCAACCTGCAAATTCCAAATATGACCCGTACTGATTTTTTTTGTTTGTTGGTAAAGCCACAAAGTTGCTAAATTGGCAATAGTGACTGTTTTTAATCGCACATATTGTTATTGATTTCCTATGTATTCCTGCTCACAAAATAAGTGTAAAATTTGCCCCAGAGTGATGAATAATAACTATATTTGTATAAAACTGTTGAAAACCAGCGGTGCACCGATGGCAATTTTCAGTAAAAGCCTGATCTACCGATTCCAAATTTGACCAGTACTGAATTTTTTTGTTGGAAAGGTTACTAAATTTGGCAACAAAGTTGGTAGGTTGGCAATAGTGACTGTTTTTAATCGCACATATTGTTGTTGACTTATTGTCCAGGCCTGCTCGCAGAATAACATCCCAGAGTGATGAATATTTATATTTGTATGAAACTGTTTAAAACTAGGCGATGCACAGATTGCAGTTTCTGGCCAATCTCCGATGTTTAAAAAGCCTGACCTGCTGATTACCATTTTGACTGATACGAATATTTTTGTCTTAAAAGTCGCTAAATGCAGCGATAGAGTTGCCAACGTGCAGACATGACCTGGCGGCCATCTGTCAGGGAAGAGCAAAAAAGGGACAGCGCCTGATTTTCCCACTTTCATCATTATGATATTTAGTGAAGTATTGAATGAGGTTGAACACAAGTTGCCTACATAAATGTCTCTTTTAGAGTGAGTGCTGATGGAAGGAGCAGTTAGTCTGCTACTCCACTGCATAAAAAGTAGAAAGCTGAGGTGTAATAAACACACTCATTTATTACATCACTTTGCTTCCTCTAGGTTTAGTTATAAACACTGCACTGCTATTCAGTGGCTCATTTTAAATTGTCACTCAGTAGGAATTGTGTTTACCCCTAAAGAGTCTTTGTTAGCATAACCTGGGAACACTCATGTCCAGTCGTCAGGACTAATTAGGCAAAAAGATTTGCTGATTTTGATCAACATCTGATTTGTCCATCTTTACTAGTGATGTTCACTATCTTCCAACGTAGGGATGCACCATATATCAGCATCTACACCAGTATTGGCTGATATTTTTTAACAAATCGATAGTAAAACTGGGCCGATATTAACAACCAATGTTTATGTTCATCTTCTTGTTGTGTGTGTATGTATTTCAGAATCAGAAAGCCTTTATTGCTATTGTGCAGAATCACAAGGAAATTTCACTCTCGTCTAAAGAGAGACAAACAGCATAAGACATGGGAAGACGGGTGCCTGAGGCTGCAGCCCATCGTGGGAGGAGCTTTCATTAGCTCAGAAAATGAAACCATGAGATTCGAGGAGCGGGTTAGCAATGTGATATCTGTTCAGACATGTGAGAGTGATGTCGATGCAGCAGAGGATTATGGGAATGTTTGCAAAACAGACAATGTGGTGGCTTTTTCACATTGTCAACAGTGTATGGAAATGAGTAGAATACATACAATATAGTTTATCAACCATAACAGCAACATAGATGTCGGATATTAAAACTGATAATGGTAATATTGGTGCATTTTTTTATTGCGATATCGTGATGTAATTGAATCATGTATCAATGTTATAATTAAATGCTTTGACTGCAGACCATTAAAAAAGTACCAGGCATTCAGGCACTCCGTGACATCATTATATTTGGTGATTTTTGTTATTTCATGCAAGAGAAAATGTTTTAAAATGGTAAAGTACATGTTGTTGAGTTGCAAACAATGACTTTTATTCATTTTCCAGCAGCTGGATGGATAACTCACTGCCTGAACTCTATGCAGTAAATCAAAAGCAGAAAAACATCCCCACTTAGCAAGAACAACGTTTATAAGTTACACCGTCTTTCACAAACATCACTGCATGTTTTCCTGATATCTCCAACCGTTAGTCTCTGCTATCCTTACATCCTAAGACGCGCGCTGTGCTTAACAATCTGCACCTCATCTTTACTTTTCATTTGATTAAATTAGACTAGAGGTCTTCTACCAACGCAGAGTTTGCTAAACTCTCCATTCATTTCACAGTTACAGACTGAAGCCTCTATTTTTTATGTTTTTTATTTTTTATTTTTTTTGCTTGTTTGACTGAAATACTACACAGCAAAAACTGAATTAGAATTGCTCATTTGTAATATAAACACCGTTGTCAGTCCCCGGTGTGTTACTCCATCGCATTAATGTGCTTGTGTTTTGCTTTCTATCTCTGGTTCTAATTGCGCTGCCTTCTGTTCTAAAAGCTCACTGCTTCCCTCAGTGTTGCTTTGATTTGGGATATGTAAAAAAACAAAAAAAAAAACTAACTAAAACCGTTCATCTTCACCAGTGGAATCCCATCAAGTCCAAAGCTGGAGAGGAAGTCAATATATGATACACCACCTAAGGAGTTTATTGTACTAATCGAGCAGATTGTGTTGTGCTGACATCACCTGATCTGTCTGAATATGGGGACTTACCACCAAGTTGGAGTCTCTGAGGAGGGGAGCAGATGCTGCTTTAGACAGCTCATCTGGATATAAGGATGTCACACTGTTTCTGTCACTCTTGTCACACCGATGTGTGTGTGCGTGTGTGTGTGTGTGTGTGTGTGTGTGTGTGTGTGTATGTGTGTGTGTGTGTGTGTGTGTGTTGGGGTGCATGTGATTGTGCATCCCCGTGTTTCGTATGTGTGTGCGGTACACTTCTCCGTGTGTAGGAAGATCTAGGATGCTTGTTACCTAGCAACCGCCTTTATAAAACCCAATGTGTGCGTGTGTGTGCGTGCGCGCACACATGCGTGTGTGTGTGTGTGTGTGTCTGGGCGTGGGGCTGAGGGTTTTTCAGCAGCATCATGAAATCGGTATTTTCCAAGAGTTCTGCTGCAGCAGACTTTAAGTGTTGACTGGTTGAAGGTCGGTTCATCACAGTTTATTCATAAAAATTTTAATTATTTCATGCAGGTAACTGGGAGTTAGGCATTGGTAAGTTAATGCCTCAGAAATTTTCCAACATGCCATTCCCAGGGTTTCCCCCAGGAATCCTGCTAAGCCTGGCGTTACGGGCACCAGGGCAGGCCACCAGCAAGCAACTGTGTTTTTGTGTTAAAAAATTTTAAAAGTTCAAAAAAATTTGGAGGTTTGGGAATAATATCTTGTGAGGTCAATAGGCAGGTACAGGGACGGTGCAATTAGTGTGCACTCCTTAACGCCCAGTTCAATGCATCAACTACAAATCTAGCTACTGTCACATTACTGGTGTCTAAAAAAACCCTTTAAAAAGCCTGGCGGGGGTTTAAGTAAAGCCTGGTGGCCCGCCAGGCTTGTACTACACTGGGGGAAACACTACTTCCTGTTAATGAAATGAAGGGCCTCAGAGTTTTAAAAATAATGTTTTGAAATATATTATTTTTAACTTCTATATTGGGTTTAACTATTAGCTTGTCAGTCTTGTCATGAACTAGTGTCTTTCTTCACAGATGTTGATTGTAAAAGGTGATCATTTCCATTCAGTTCGCTATTTTATGGTCCAGTGTATTCATGTGGACACTCACTGGGCAGGTGCGGTTGAACTCAAACGCATCATTCTAGTGTGTCATGTTATAACGCGACATCATATTAGTGCGACAACATACCTGACACACTAGTATGATGCGTTATGTCTCGTTTTGTCAAGCAGCGACGTTTTTTTGTCCTCCAATCAACGGACTGTTGTGTGATGCCAGTAGCTCCACCCGAACCACACCGTACTGTTGTTCTATGGAGCTACAACTGAAGGGGGCCAGGAATGGTGAGGTACGGGTCTGTTCTATGGACCGCTTTCACAATGGAAACAGAGAAAACAGCATTCCCAACTGGACAGACCCATCCCGTATTGCAAAGTGGAAAGAAGGCATATTTGGACTTTCAATACAGCACCCTGATAGTTTTAGCGTGTTATACACTAGTATGGGCCAAAACATGAACAGCAAAAAGGATATGTTAGAAATACTTTTCCGTCATGCATAAATAAAGGTGACCCATGCGACACCCCCAGTAATGGATTTTAACCCTGTTCAGTCATCCATGTCCAAAAAGCCGTAAAGGACAAAAACAGCAAATCAGACTTTCTTCAGATAAGCAAAGGTGTTCCCCAGGGTTCTGTTTTGGGTCCTATTTTATTTATGTTTGTAATAAATTATTTAAACAAAGCCATGCAAGCTAAATTTTATTTGTCTGTGAAAGGTGCAGTGGTCTGCCCATCAATGCCCATAACACGTGATCGAAGAACGTCAGACTATTTTCATCATTAAAGGCTACAACTATTTTTAATGTTCAGGATTTTTACATCTAATGGTACAAAGATTGAAAGGGTGTCACCTTACAAGGATATGAAAATATGCATGAATGAACAAATACTTCTAACTTAGTAAAGAAACTAAAAATGAAAATTGATTTTTTTCCCTAAATGTTTTATATTATTTGCCAAAAAACAAACATGGTTGAAGCTACATTTCTATCTGTAGCAAGCTGTTAGGGTTAGGGTTATATTCCACTTTATTTCAATACCCTACTTAACTTCAGTTCCAGAAGTTACCCTCTGTTCGTCTCCAGGTGGTTGCACTTGGATGTTCTCAGGCGTTTCATTTTGATTTTGGCAAAACTGAGTTTTCCCACCATTCACCACTCTCGTGGAATAATCTTACAAAACACTCTGACAGCTAAAAGCTCTCACATCCATTATTGATTTCAATAGTATCATAAATAATGCAGCAAAGGAAGAATAATGTCATTGTTTATTTTTTCTTGACATATGACTGTCTTTAAACATCCTGTTTTACTGTTTGTTATGGACTTTGAGAGAAGACTTTTGTAGTTCTGATTTGTATTTTTGCCACGTTTTGGTCTGACCTCACTTGGAAATGATGATACTTCGGATATTGATGTCGGTCCAAATTTTCAGATCAGTACATCCCTTTTTTGTAGTCCAGAAAATGTAAAAAGATGAGCAGGAGCACCTGACAGTCATTAGATTGACTTTAGGTGAAAACGCTTTTGGGAACAATTTGATTCTGAACTACAAAAATGTGCAACTGCACAAATTTCTTCATCATCTGTTTCCTGTTATAGTGGCAGGTCGTTTGAGTGTGTGGGTGTTTTTTTTTTCTCTTTGTCCCATTTAAGCAGACAGGTTTTTGGATTTACAGCCTGAGAAGTGGGAAGTTGAAAGTGAGCCGAATGTTACATCAAATTAGTTTTCAACTCGGATTGGAATTCTTTAGTCCCGAATATCGCGAACCTGCAATAGAGTATCTACGCAGGTGTACACCGTGGAAAGTTCACCAGGAGTGACCTCAAGCGAGCGGACTCACCTCTCTCACACTGACATCTGCTTTCTAGTTTAACATTCAAAGGAGAAAGACAGTGTAATATTCTAAATATACTGCATTCAAGATTTTGGGTCAATCGTTTGGCTTGCGGTGTTGTGACCCGCTTCCATCTAACTCTTGGTGAGCTAAATGGAAACGGCAACAGATGTGAAGCTAAATTACATCCAATTCCCATCACTCAGCCATTCCTGAGTGAATTTGATCTCTGGCAGAACATTCGGTCCCAGAATTGATCTATCAGCCTACTTTTGCGCATTTATACGCTCTAGGAAAGTTGACTGGCAGAGAATGTGTGTAAATGCACCTCATGGTCACAGAAACCTGCAGTAATGAAGTGATTACATCCTGACTGCCGGTGTTCCCTGTCTTAATTGTACATGTGTTTATGTGTGTGAACTGTGAGCAGATGGCCTGTGTGTGTGTGCTTGTGTGTGTGTAGGTGTGTGTGTGTAGGTGTGTGTGTGTGCGTGTGTGCTTGGACGCGCCATCCAGGAAGGGTGGCTGAGAGGTCAATGGGGATCAAAAAGCTCCTGCAGTCAACCTGCTCAAACATACGAACACATTTCTTGGTCTAGTGGCTTTTTGTAGCTAATTGCTCCGTGTTATGTTGAGGCTTCAGTCATGTACTTTATGGCAACCCATCAAGTGTGTGGGCACTTATATATTATTTTTTTTTTCAAAAGCTTAAAGCCGGTTCTCACCTGGTATTCAGATAAAAGTAGACACATTAACAACACATTAACACCAGACATTAAAATCTATCCCGATTGATCAAATCTCCTTACCTGTTTTACATGCAAATAAACTGCTGTTATCACCGTCTATTGAAGTTTCTGTAAATGACAAATACATTAAAGCTGCCAGCTGGGCGTTTTTCCACAAAAACAAAAAAAAAAAACAGCCAAACTTTCTTCACATATAGAGTGTTTGAAACTGTACATCAGCAGAGCAGAGAGATAACCAGACCCTACTACTGGAGGAACAGCAGTAGCAGAGATAGTTACCAAAGCTTTTAGTCAGAAATTAACATTTGTTAATCATTTTACATCTTTAAGGGACTAATGACCAGTTGAACATGTTGGCTTAAATATGTAGTAATTAACCTAAAAGTTGATGTTTGTGATACGTAAAAACTTATAACTACTTCAAAGATTGTTTTTCACCAACAGAGATCACCATTTTTTCAGCTGCACAATGCTTGCCTGGTAGGTTATAACTTATAGAGGACTGGAGCATATGAACTAAACCTGAGAGGTCAAGGTTGTGGAGGCTGATGAGGGCAAGCCACAGAAAAAAACGTTTGGATTCAGGCAAACCTTTTATGTGTCTGAAAGTTTTTATGAGCTGACATGATATATCTGCTGAAACAAGCTAACATGATCAGCTTGTGAGCTACTGTTCACACTATATTTGTTAGAGCTAACACCATTAGCAGAAGCTACCGTGAAAACAAAAACAAAACAAAAAAGTGGAAGATAATGAATGGCTATTTAAAGTGGGAATGAAGCATTTAGTCTTTGTAACACACCATTATAATGTATTTGACCAGAATTATTACCGTAAGCAGTTTGAGTTGCCAGCTGGAGCTATTGCAACGTACGCTCTCCTTTCCAGTTAGCATTTTCAAGCAGTAGTTAGCAGCTGTAAATGGCAGCTTTTTCACTTGACTCTCTTCTCTTCATCTGTTTTCTTCTCCTCATTTTCATTTCCCCTTTCAATTCTGCATTGGCTTGTAATTCAATGCAATCTGGTTCAAACTTAAAGGGCTGAACACTACTCATTGTGCAAAATTACTGGTTTAGCTGGACAAAACTCGCTTTGTAGCACCTAGCAATGATACATTGCAGCGTAAACAGCACAACGATGACCGTGTGACGATATTTCATTCAAATTTATAAAAACTAAACAGTTTTTTTAACTGCAGTATATTCACTGCATTTTTCTTACATCTAAATTAAATATTTCTCAAATGAAATATGATGTCTCACGCAAAGCCTCTTTCTGCTTTCGCCAGCATTATCAAGATGTTTTTATCAGCAGTCTCTTTATCAGAGCTCTTTATCAGCAGAAAAAAATTACAAGAATAGCAACATTTTGAGCAAATTATTAGAAGGAGGTTACATTCTTTAGAAAATTACACAAATAGGTGAATTTTTTCAGACAGGAAGTGTTGTGACATTTTGATATTTGAGATCTTATGAATCATCCATCACTTACTGAAATTGTTAGAGACAACAGAAACATGTATCCAATTAGATTTATTTATTGTTACTGCTGAACTCTGTAACTTTAAGAGACATTTCTCAGGTCTTCTGTTGAAAGGTAGGAGTTGAGACAACATTTTCTTTCTTAAATGGGGATAAAATATTGGTTCACTTTAGCAGCACATAGAGATACATGAAGGCAGACGGTTATTCCACTCCTGCCTGTTTTCAGTGTTTAAACAACTGCCTGTAGCGCAAAGGACGAGAAAATAATAAACAGAGAGAGAGAAATAGAAAGGTGAAGGAAAGAGCAGGAGAAGGGGAGAGTTTTGCGCTGTTTTCCGTTCCCTTTGCCAGGGTCAGGAAGAGTGACAACGTACGGAGAGGCAAAAGAAGGCCAGAGAAATAAAAACACAACTTCATGTTGCTAGGATGCTTCTTCCCTTCATCTGTCTATAATTTAAGGACTCAGACTCTCAAGTCACTGAACAGCAAATTTCTTTTTTGAAAAAAAAAAATCATCTGTACTCAAGACTTAGAGATATAAGTGAAGAACCCATTAATAAAAGCACTGATCCTTCTTCCTCCCCCGTGAGAATAAAATTAGCCTATTTTCACCATGAGAAAGAGAGCTGAGAATCAGCAGACTGTGAATAATCTCCCTTATGAACTCACGGTATCTTGCTTTACTCTCACCAACTGTTTCATATTTAGCACATGGATATTTCTGACCTTTTCTAGCGTACATACACACCAATGTTTAAGAGGGGCAGAAAAAAAGAGCAACCTCTGGGCTCTCAGGGACATTTGTACGTTCCGTGTTGACTCATTGAAAAAGAGCGATGTGTATAAAACACAGACAGCTAAATAAAAGCTACCAAGTCTTATTTAACACACACAGACATTCAGAAAAGGTTCAAATTACTGAAAAGGCAGCCAGGATTAGGACTTTGCTCAGCTTTATGTTACGCTGTTGAGTCCGTTAAAATTAACTCTTTGAAAAACCCGTTCCCCTCCTCGCCTGTGGTGGCGCTGCACCAAGAACCACTGAAGGAAACAACACAAAAACCTCAGAACAAAACACTGAGCGCAACTTCCTTCTTCGTGAAATGATTACAAAAATGGAGTGGAATTACATTTTTGTGATTTCTCTTTGGGCTTTGGCAAAAGACCATGATTCGTTTTTCCCAATAGTGCTAGATACACATACTTTTTTTGGTTGTATTTACCCAGAATGCCCTGCGCTGGCAGCATCACATGTGAGATCTTTAACAAGGAAAGACAAACTGGTCACAGT